>NW_028181246.1:0-86972 GCF_964211825.1 Aythya ferina | reverse complement strand
GATGCCGTTCTTGTTTGGGGTGTTTTTGACGTTTTTTGGGGTCTCTGTTGGGTTCTGTTGGGTTCTCGTTGGTCATCGTGTTGGAAAAGGGTAAATTGTGGTTTTTGGAGAACATCAGGTAGGTTTAGGGTGTCTTTGGGGTGGATCTATGATTTTTGGGGATTTTCTTCCAGTTTTGGTGGTGATGCCGTTCTTGTTTGGGGTTTTTTTGACGTGTTTTGGTGTCTCCATTAGGTTTTGTTGGGTTCTTGTTTGTCATTATGTTAAATAGGTGTGGATTGTGTTTTTTGGAGAACATCAGGTAGGTTTAGGGTGGTTTTGGGGTGGATCTATGGTTTTGGGGGATTTTCTTCCAGTTTTGGGGGTGATGCCGTTCTTGTTTGGGGTGTTTTTGACGTTTTTTGGGGTCTCTGTTGGGTTCTGTTTGGTTCTCGTTGGTCATCGTGTTGGAAAAGGGTAAATTGTGTTTTTGGAGAACATCAGGTAGGTTTAGGGTGTCTTTGGGGTGGATCTATGGTTTTGGGGGATTTTCTTCCAGTTTTGGTGGTGATGCCGTTCTTGTTTGGGGTGTTTTTGACGTTTTTTGGGGTCTCTGTTGGGTTCTGTTGGGTTCTCGTTGGTCATCGTGTTGTAAAAGTGTAAATTGTGGGTTTTGGAGAACTTCAGGTAGGTTTAGGGGGAGTTTTCGCGTGGATTCATGGTATTTGGGGTTTTCTTCTTTTTGGGGGAGTGATCCTCTCCTTTCTTCGGGTGATTTTGAAGTGTTTTGGGGTTTCCGTTGCGTTTCGTTGAATTCCTAATGTGTTTTATGGTGGTTTGGAGTGTGCTTTGGGATTAGGAGAACATCAGGTAGGTTTAGGGTGTCTTTGGGGTGGATCTATGGTATTTGGGGTTTTCTTCTATTTTTTGGCGTGATCCTGTTCTTTTTTGGGGTGTATTTGAAGTGTTTTGGGGTCTCTGTTGGGTTTTGTTTGGTTCTCGTTGGTCATCATGGTGGAAAAGGGTAAATTGTGGGTTTTGGAGAAGATCAGGTAGGTTTAGGGTGGTTTTGGGGTGGATCTATGGTTTTGGGGGATTTTCTTCCAGTTTTGGTGGTGATGCCGTTCTTGTTTGGGGTGTTTTTGACGTTTTTTGGGGTCTCTGTTGGGTTCTGTTGGGTTCTCGTTGGTCATCGTGTTGGAAAAGGGTAAATTGTGGTTTTTGGAGAACATCAGGTAGGTTTAGGGTGTCTTTGGGGTGGATCTATGGTTTTGGGGGATTTTCTTCCAGTTTTGGTGGTGATGCCGTTCTTGTTTGGGGTGTTTTTGATGTTTTTTGGGGTCTCTGTTGTGTTCTGTTGGGTTCTCGTTGGTCTCATCGTGTTGGAAAAGGGTAAATTGTGTTTTTTGGAGAACATCAGGTAGTTTAGGGTGTCTTTGGGGTGGATCTATGGTTTTGGTGGATTTTCTTCCAGTTTTGGTGGTGATGCCGTTCTTGTTTGGGGTGTTTTTGACGTTTTTTGGGATCTCTGTTGGGTTCTGTTGGGTTCTCGTTGGTCATCGTGTTGGAAAAGGGTAAATTGTGGTTTTTGGAGAACATCAGGTAGGTTTAGGGTGGTTTTGGGTTGGATCTATGGTTTTGGGGGATTTTCTTCCAGTTTTGGTGGTGATGCCGTTCTTGTTTGGGGTGTTTTTGACGTTTTTTGGGGTCTCTGTTGGGTTCTGTTGGGTTCTCGTTGGTCATCGTGTTGGAAAAGGGTAAATTGTGTTTTTTGGAGAAGATCAGGTAGGTTTAGGGTGGTTTTGGGGTGGATCTATGGTTTTGGGGGATTTTCTTCCAGTTTTGGTGGTGATGCCGTTCTTGTTTGGGGTGTTTTTGACGTTTTTTGGGGTCTCTGTTGGGTTCTGTTGGGTTCTCGTTGGTCATCGTGTTGGAAAAGGGTAAATTGTGGTTTTTGGAGAACATCAGGTAGGTTTAGGGTGTCTTTGGGGTGGATCTATGGTTTTGGGGGATTTTCTTCCAGTTTTGGTGGTGATGCCGTTCTTGTTTGGGGTTTTTTTGACGTGTTTTGGTGTCTCCATTAGGTTTTGTTGGGTTCTTGTTTGTCATTATGTTAAATAGGTGTGGATTGTGTTTTTTGGAGAACATCAGGTAGGTTTAGGGTGGTTTTGGGGTGGATCTATGGTTTTGGGGGATTTTCTTCCAGTTTTGGTGGTGATGCCGTTCTTGTTTGGGGTGTTTTTGACGTTTTTTGGGATCTCTGTTGGGTTCTGTTGGGTTCTCGTTGGTCATCGTGTTGGAAAAGGGTAAATTGTGTTTTTTGGAGAAGATCAGGTAGGTTTAGGGTGGTTTTGGGGTGGATCTATGGTTTTGGGGGATTTTCTTCCAGTTTTGGGGGTGATGCCGTTCTTGTTTGGGGTGCTTTTGACTTTTTTGGGGTCTCCGTTGGATTTTGTTGGGTTCTCGTTGGTTATCATGGTGGAAAAGGGTAAATTGTGGGTTTTGGAGAACATCAGGTAGGTTTAGGGTAGTTTTGGGTTGGATCTATGGTTTTGGCGTATTTTCTTCCAGTTTTGGGGGTGATGCCGATATTTTTTGGGGTGTTTTTTACATGTTTTGTGGTCTCCATTAGGTTCTGTTGGGTTCTTGTTTGTCATTATGTTAAATAGGTGTGGATTGTGGGTTTTGGAGAAGATCAGGTAGGTTTAGGGTGGTTTTGGGGTGGATCTATGGTTTTGGGGGATTTTCTTCCAGTTTTGGTGGTGATGCCGTTCTTGTTTGGGGTGTTTTTGACGTTTTTTGGGGTCTCTGTTGGGTTCTGTTGGGTTCTCGTTGGTCATCGTGTTGGAAAAGGGTAAATTGTGGTTTTTGGAGAACATCAGGTAGGTTTAGGGTGTCTTTGGGGTGGATCTATGGTTTTGGGGGATTTTCTTCCAGTTTTGGTGGTGATGCCGTTCTTGTTTGGGGTGTTTTTGACGTTTTTTGGGGTCTCCATTAGGTTTTGTTGGGTTCTTGTTTGTCATTATGTTAAATAGGTGTGGATTGTGTTTTTTGGAGAACATCAGGTAGGTTTAGGGTGGTTTTGGGGTGGATCTATGGTTTTGGGGGATTTCTTCCAGTTTTGGTGGTGATGCCGTTCTTGTTTGGGGTGTTTTTGACGTTTTTTGGGGTCTCTGTTGGGTTCTGTTTGGTTCTCGTTGGTCATCGTGTTGGAAAAGTGTAAATTGTGTTTTTTGGAGAACATCAGGTAGGTTTAGGGTGTCTTTGGGGTGGATCTATGGTTTTGGGGGATTTTCTTCCAGTTTTGGTGGTGATGCCGTTCTTGTTTGGGGTGTTTTTGACGTTTTTTGGGATCTCTGTTGGGTTCTGTTGGGTTCTCGTTGGTCATCGTGTTGTAAAAGTGTAAATTGTGGGTTTTGGAGAACTTCAGGTAGGTTTAGGGGGAGTTTTCGCGTGGATTCATGGTATTTGGGGTTTTCTTCTTTTTGGGGGAGTGATCCTCTCCTTTCTTCGGGTGATTTTGAAGTGTTTTGGGGTTTCCGTTGCGTTTCGTTGAATTCCTAATGTGTTTTATGGTGGTTTGGAGCGTGCTTTGGGATTAGGAGAACATCAGGTAGGTTTAGGGTGTCTTTGGGGTGGATCTATGGTATTTGGGGTTTTCTTCTATTTTTTGGCGTGATCCTGTTCTTTTTTGGGTGTATTTGAAGTGTTTTGGGGTCTCCGTTGGGTTTTGTTTGTTTCTCGTTGGTCATCATGGTGGAAAAGGGTAAATTGTGGTTTTTGGAGAACATCAGGTAGGTTAGGGTGTCTTTGGGGTGGATCTATGGTTTTGGGGGATTTTCTTCCAGTTTTGGTGGTGATGCCGTTCTTGTTTGGGGTGTTTTTGACGTTTTTTGGGGTCTCTGTTGGGTTCTGTTGGGTTCTCGTTGGTCGTCGTGTTGGAAAAGGGTAAATTGTGGTTTTTGGAGAACATCAGGTAGGTTTAGGGTGGTTTTGGGGTGGATCTATGGTTTTGGGGGATTTTCTTCCAGTTTTGGTGGTGATGCCGTTCTTGTTTGGGGTGTTTTTGACGTTTTTTGGGGTCTCTGTTGGGTTTTGTTGGGTTCTCGTTGGTCATCGTGTTGGAAAAGGGTAAATTGTGGTTTTTGGAGAACATCAGGTAGGTTTAGGGTGGTTTTGGGGTGGATCTATGGTTTTGGGCGATTTTCTTCCAGTTTTGGGGGTGATGCCGTTCTTGTTTGGGGTGTTTTTGACGTTTTTTGGGGTCTCTGTTGGGTTCTGTTGGGTTCTCGTTGGTCATCGTGTTGGAAAAGGGTAAATTGTGGTTTTTGGAGAACATCAGGTAGGTTTAGGGTGTCTTTGGGGTGGATCTATGATTTTTGGGGATTTTCTTCCAGTTTTGGTGGTGATGCCGTTCTTGTTTGGGGTTTTTTTGACGTGTTTTGGTGTCTCCATTAGGTTTTGTTGGGTTCTTGTTTGTCATTATGTTAAATAGGTGTGGATTGTGTTTTTTGGAGAAGATCAGGTAGGTTTAGGGTGGTTTTGGGGTGGATCTATGGTTTTGGGGGATTTTCTTCCAGTTTTGGGGGTGATGCCGTTCTTGTTTGGGGTGTTTTTGACGTTTTTTGGGGTCTCTGTTGGGTTCTGTTGGGTTCTCGTTGGTCATCGTGTTGTAAAAGTGTAAATTGTGGGTTTTGGAGAACTTCAGGTAGGTTTAGGGGGAGTTTTCGCGTGAATTCATGGTATTTGGGGTTTTCTTCTTTTTGGGGGAGTGATCCTCTCCTTTCTTCGGGTGATTTTGAAGTGTTTTGTGGTTTCCGTTGCGTTTCGTTGAATTCCTAATGTGTTTTATGGTGGTTTGGAGCGTGCTTTGGGATTAGGAGAACATCAGGTAGGTTTAGGGTGTCTTTGGGGTGGATCTATGGTATTTGGGGTTTTCTTCTATTTTTTGGCGTGATCCTGTTCTTTTTTGGGGTGTATTTGAAGTGTTTTGGGGTCTCCGTTGGGTTTTGTTTGTTTCTCGTTGGTCATCATGGTGGAAAAGGGTAAATTGTGGTTTTTGGAGAACATCAGGTAGGTTAGGGTGTCTTTGGGGTGGATCTATGGTTTTGGGGGATTTTCTTCCAGTTTTGGTGGTGATGCCGTTCTTGTTTGGGGTGTTTTTGACGTTTTTTGGGGTCTCTGTTGGGTTCTGTTGGGTTCTCGTTGGTCGTCGTGTTGGAAAAGGGTAAATTGTGGTTTTTGGAGAACATCAGGTAGGTTTAGGGTGGTTTTGGGGTGGATCTATGGTTTTGGGGGATTTTCTTCCAGTTTTGGTGGTGATGCCGTTCTTGTTTGGGGTGTTTTTGACGTTTTTTGGGGTCTCTGTTGGGTTTTGTTGGGTTCTCGTTGGTCATCGTGTTGGAAAAGGGTAAATTGTGGTTTTTGGAGAACATCAGGTAGGTTTAGGGTGGTTTTGGGGTGGATCTATGGTTTTGGGCGATTTTCTTCCAGTTTTGGGGGTGATGCCGTTCTTGTTTGGGGTGTTTTTGACGTTTTTTGGGGTCTCTGTTGGGTTCTGTTGGGTTCTCGTTGGTCATCGTGTTGGAAAAGGGTAAATTGTGGTTTTTGGAGAACATCAGGTAGGTTTAGGGTGTCTTTGGGGTGGATCTATGATTTTTGGGGATTTTCTTCCAGTTTTGGTGGTGATGCCGTTCTTGTTTGGGGTTTTTTTGACGTGTTTTGGTGTCTCCATTAGGTTTTGTTGGGTTCTTGTTTGTCATTATGTTAAATAGGTGTGGATTGTGTTTTTTGGAGAACATCAGGTAGGTTTAGGGTGGTTTTGGGGTGGATCTATGGTTTTGGGGGATTTTCTTCCAGTTTTGGGGGTGATGCCGTTCTTGTTTGGGGTGTTTTTGACGTTTTTTGGGGTCTCTGTTGGGTTCTGTTTGGTTCTCGTTGGTCATCGTGTTGGAAAAGGGTAAATTGTGTTTTTTGGAGAACATCAGGTAGGTTTAGGGTGTCTTTGGGGTGGATCTATGGTTTTGGGGGATTTTCTTCCAGTTTTGGTGGTGATGCCGTTCTTGTTTGGGGTGTTTTTGACGTTTTTTGGGGTCTCTGTTGGGTTCTGTTGGGTTCTCGTTGGTCATCGTGTTGTAAAAGTGTAAATTGTGGGTTTTGGAGAACTTCAGGTAGGTTTAGGGGGAGTTTTCGCGTGGATTCATGGTATTTGGGGTTTTCTTCTTTTTGGGGGAGTGATCCTCTCCTTTCTTCGGGTGATTTTGAAGTGTTTTGGGGTTTCCGTTGCGTTTCGTTGAATTCCTAATGTGTTTTATGGTGGTTTGGAGTGTGCTTTGGGATTAGGAGAACATCAGGTAGGTTTAGGGTGTCTTTGGGGTGGATCTATGGTATTTGGGGTTTTCTTCTATTTTTTGGCGTGATCCTGTTCTTTTTTGGGGTGTATTTGAAGTGTTTTGGGGTCTCTGTTGGGTTTTGTTTGGTTCTCGTTGGTCATCATGGTGGAAAAGGGTAAATTGTGGGTTTTGGAGAAGATCAGGTAGGTTTAGGGTGGTTTTGGGGTGGATCTATGGTTTTGGGGGATTTTCTTCCAGTTTTGGTGGTGATGCCGTTCTTGTTTGGGGTGTTTTTGACGTTTTTTGGGGTCTCTGTTGGGTTCTGTTGGGTTCTCGTTGGTCATCGTGTTGGAAAAGGGTAAATTGTGGTTTTTGGAGAACATCAGGTAGGTTTAGGGTGGTTTTGGGTTGGATCTATGGTTTTGGGGGATTTTCTTCCAGTTTTGGTGGTGATGCCGTTCTTGTTTGGGGTGTTTTTGACGTGTTTTGGTGTCTCCATTAGGTTTTGTTGGGTTCTTGTTTGTCATTATGTTAAATAGGTGTGGATTGTGTTTTTTGGAGAACATCAGGTAGGTTTAGGGTGGTTTTGGGGTGGATCTATGGTTTTGGGGGATTTTCTTCCAGTTTTGGTGGTGATGCCGTTCTTGTTTGGGGTGTTTTTGACGTTTTTTGGGGTCTCTGTTGGGTTCTGTTTGGTTCTCGTTGGTCATCGTGTTGGAAAAGGGTAAATTGTGTTTTTTGGAGAACATCAGGTAGGTTTAGAGTGTCTTTGGGGTGGATCTATGGTTTTGGGGGATTTTCTTCCAGTTTTGGTGGTGATGCCGTTCTTGTTTGGGGTGTTTTTGACGTTTTTTGGGGTCTCTGTTGTGTTCTGTTGGGTTCTCGTTGGTCATCGTGTTGGAAAAGGGTAAATTGTGGTTTTTGGAGAACATCAGGTAGGTTTAGGGTGTCTTTGGGGTGGATCTATGGTTTTGGGGGATTTTCTTCCAGTTTTGGTGGTGATGCCGTTCTTGTTTGGGGTGTTTTTGACGTGTTTTGGTGTCTCCATTAGGTTCTGTTGGGTTCTTGTTTGTCATTATGTTAAATAGGTGTGGATTGTGTTTTTTGGAGAACTTCAGGTAGGTTTAGGGGGAGTTTTCGCGTGGATTCATGGTATTTGGGGTTTTCTTCTTTTTGGGGGAGTGATCCTCTCCTTTCTTCGGGTGATTTTGAAGTGTTTTGGGGTTTCCGTTGCGTTTCGTTGAATTCCTAATGTGTTTTATGATGGTTTGGAGCGTGCTTTGGGATTAGGAGAACATCAGGTAGGTTTAGGGTGTCTTTGGGGTGGATCTATGGTATTTGGGGTTTTCTTCTATTTTTTGGCGTGATCCTGTTCTTTTTTGGGGTGTATTTGAAGTGTTTTGGGGTCTCCGTTGGGTTTTGTTTGGTTCTCGTTGGTCATCATGGTGGAAAAGGGTAAATTGTGGGTTTTGGAGAACATCAGGTAGGTTTAGGGTGGTTTTGGGGTGGATCTATGGTTTTGGGGGATTTTCTTCCAGTTTTGGTGGTGATGCCGTTCTTGTTTGGGGTGTTTTTGACGTTTTTTGGGGTCTCTGTTGGGTTTTGTTGGGTTCTCGTTGGTCATCGTGTTGGAAAAGGGTAAATTGTGGTTTTTGGAGAACATCAGGTAGGTTTAGGGTGGTTTTGGGTTGGATCTATGGTTTTGGGGGATTTTCTTCCAGTTTTGGTGGTGATGCCGTTCTTGTTTGGGGTGTTTTTGACGTTTTTTGGGGTCTCTGTTGGGTTCTGTTGGGTTCTCGTTGGTCATCGTGTTGGAAAAGGGTAAATTGTGTTTTTTGGAGAAGATCAGGTAGGTTTAGGGTGGTTTTGGGGTGGATCTATGGTTTTGGGGGATTTTCTTCCAGTTTTGGTGGTGATGCCGTTCTTGTTTGGGGTGTTTTTGACGTTTTTTGGGGTCTCTGTTGGGTTCTGTTGGGTTCTCGTTGGTCATCGTGTTGGAAAAGGGTAAATTGTGGTTTTTGGAGAACATCAGGTAGGTTTAGGGTGTCTTTGGGGTGGATCTATGGTTTTGGGGGATTTTCTTCCAGTTTTGGTGGTGATGCCGTTCTTGTTTGGGGTGTTTTTGACGTGTTTTGGTGTCTCCATTAGGTTTTGTTGGGTTCTTGTTTGTCATTATGTTAAATAGGTGTGGATTGTGTTTTTTGGAGAACATCAGGTAGGTTTAGGGTGGTTTTGGGGTGGATCTATGGTTTTGGGGGATTTTCTTCCAGTTTTGGTGGTGATGCCGTTCTTGTTTGGGGTGTTTTTGACGTTTTTTGGGGTCTCTGTTGGGTTCTGTTTGGTTCTCGTTGGTCATCGTGTTGGAAAAGGGTAAATTGTGTTTTTTGGAGAACATCAGGTAGGTTTAGAGTGTCTTTGGGGTGGATCTATGGTTTTGGGGGATTTTCTTCCAGTTTTGGTGGTGATGCCGTTCTTGTTTGGGGTGTTTTTGACGTTTTTTGGGATCTCTGTTGGGTTCTGTTGGGTTCTCGTTGGTCATCGTGTTGGAAAAGGGTAAATTGTGGTTTTTGGAGAACATCAGGTAGGTTTAGGGTGTCTTTGGGGTGGATCTATGGTTTTGGGGGATTTTCTTCCAGTTTTGGTGGTGATGCCGTTCTTGTTTGGGGTGTTTTTGACGTTTTTTGGGGTCTCCATTAGGTTTTGTTGGGTTCTTGTTTGTCATTATGTTAAATAGGTGTGGATTGTGTTTTTTGGAGAACATCAGGTAGGTTTAGGGTGGTTTTGGGGTGGATCTATGGTTTTGGGGGATTTTCTTCCAGTTTTGGTGGTGATGCCGTTCTTGTTTGGGGTGTTTTTGACGTTTTTTGGGGTCTCTGTTGGGTTCTGTTGGGTTCTCGTTGGTCATCGTGTTGGAAAAGGGTAAATTGTGGTTTTTGGAGAACATCAGGTAGGTTTAGGGTGTCTTTGGGGTGGATCTATGGTTTTGGTGGATTTTCTTCCAGTTTTGGTGGTGATGCCGTTCTTGTTTGGGGTGTTTTTGACGTTTTTTGGGATCTCTGTTGGGTTCTGTTGGGTTCTCGTTGGTCATCGTGTTGTAAAAGGGTAAATTGTGGTTTTTGGAGAACTTCAGGTAGGTTTAGGGGGAGTTTTCGCGTGGATTCATGGTATTTGGGGTTTTCTTCTTTTTGGGGGAGTGATCCTCTCCTTTCTTCGGGTGATTTTGAAGTGTTTTGGGGTTTCCGTTGTGTTTCGTTGAATTCCTAATGTGTTTTATGGTGGTTTGGAGTGTGCTTTGGGATTAGGAGAACATCAGGTAGGTTTAGGGTGTCTTTGGGGTGGATCTATGGTATTTGGGGTTTTCTTCTATTTTTTGGCGTGATCCTGTTCTTTTTTGGGGTGTATTTGAAGTGTTTTGGGGTCTCCGTTGGGTTTTGTTTGGTTCTCGTTGGTCATCATGGTGGAAAAGGGTAAATTGTGGGTTTTGGAGAAGATCAGGTAGGTTTAGGGTGGTTTTGGGGTGGATCTATGGTTTTGGGGGATTTTCTTCCAGTTTTGGTGGTGATGCCGTTCTTGTTTGGGGTGTTTTTGACGTTTTTTGATGTCTCTGTTGGGTTCTGTTGGGTTCTCGTTGGTCATCGTGTTGGAAAAGGGTAAATTGTGTTTTTTGGAGAAGATCAGGTAGGTTTAGGGTGGTTTTGGGGTGGATCTATGGTTTTGGGGGATTTTCTTCCAGTTTTGGTGGTGATGCCGTTCTTGTTTGGGGTGTTTTTGACGTTTTTTGGGGTCTCTGTTGGGTTCTGTTGGGTTCTCGTTGGTCATCGTGTTGGAAAAGGGTAAATTGTGGTTTTTGGAGAAGATCAGGTAGGTTTAGGGTGGTTTTGGGGTGGATCTATGGTTTTGGGGGATTTTCTTCCAGTTTTGGGGGTGATGCCGTTCTTGTTTGGGGTGTTTTTGACGTTTTTTGGGGTCTCCGTTGGATTTTGTTGGGTTCTCGTTGGTTATCATGGTGGAAAAGGGTAAATTGTGGGTTTTGGAGAACATCAGGTAGGTTTAGGGTGGTTTTGGGGTGGATCTATGGTTTTGGCGTATTTTCTTCCAGTTTTGGGGGTGATGCCGATATTTTTTGTGGTGTTTTTTACGTGTTTTGGGGTCTCCATTAGGTTTTGTTGGGTTCTTGTTTGTCATTATGTTAAATAGGTGTGGATTGTGGGTTTTGGAGAACATCAGGTAGTTTTAGGGTGGTTTTGGGGTGGATCTATGGTTTTGGGGGATTTTCTTCCAGTTTTGGTGGTGATGCCGTTCTTGTTTGGGGTGTTTTTGACGTGTTTTGGTGTCTCCATTAGGTTTTGTTGGGTTCTTGTTTGTCATTATGTTAAATAGGTGTGGATTGTGTTTTTTGGAGAACATCAGGTAGGTTTAGGGTGGTTTTGGGGTGGATCTATGGTTTTGGGGGATTTTCTTCCAGTTTTGGTGGTGATGCCGTTCTTGTTTGGGGTGTTTTTGACGTTTTTTGGGGTCTCTGTTGGGTTCTGTTTGGTTCTCGTTGGTCATCGTGTTGGAAAAGGGTAAATTGTGTTTTTTGGAGAACATCAGGTAGGTTTAGGGTGTCTTTGGGGTGGATCTATGGTTTTGGGGGATTTTCTTCCAGTTTTGGTGGTGATGCCGTTCTTGTTTGGGGTGTTTTTGACGTTTTTTGGGGTCTCTGTTGGGTTCTGTTGGGTTCTCGTTGGTCATCGTGTTGGAAAAGGGTAAATTGTGGTTTTTGGAGAACATCAGGTAGGTTTAGGGTGGTTTGGGGTTGGATCTATGGTTTTGGGGGTTTTTCTTCCAGTTTTGGTGGTGATGCCGTTCTTGTTTGGGGTGTTTTTGACGTTTTTTGGGGTCTCTGTTGGGTTCTGTTGGGTTCTCGTTGGTCATCGTGTTGGAAAAGGGTAAATTGTGTTTTTTGGAGAAGATCAGGTAGGTTTAGGGTGGTTTTGGGGTGGATCTATGGTTTTGGGGGATTTTCTTCCAGTTTTGGTGGTGATGCCGTTCTTGTTTGGGGTGTTTTTGACGTTTTTTGGGGTCTCTGTTGGGTTCTGTTGGGTTCTCGTTGGTCATCGTGTTGGAAAAGGGTAAATTGTGGTTTTTGGAGAAGATCAGGTAGGTTTAGGGTGTCTTTGGGGTGGATCTATGGTTTTGGGGGATTTTCTTCCAGTTTTGGTGGTGATGCCGTTCTTGTTTGGGGTGTTTTTGACGTGTTTTGGTGTCTCCATTAGGTTTTGTTGGGTTCTTGTTTGTCATTATGTTAAATAGGTGTGGATTGTGTTTTTTGGAGAACATCAGGTAGGTTTAGGGTGGTTTTGGGGTGGATCTATGGTTTTGGGGGATTTTCTTCCAGTTTTGGTGGTGATGCCGTTCTTGTTTGGGGTGTTTTTGACGTTTTTTGGGGTCTCTGTTGGGTTCTGTTTGGTTCTCGTTGGTCATCGTGTTGGAAAAGGGTAAATTGTGTTTTTTGGAGAACATCAGGTAGGTTTAGAGTGTCTTTGGGGTGGATCTATGGTTTTGGGGGATTTTCTTCCAGTTTTGGTGGTGATGCCGTTCTTGTTTGGGGTGTTTTTGACGTTTTTTGGGATCTCTGTTGGGTTCTGTTGGGTTCTCGTTGGTCATCGTGTTGGAAAAGTGTAAATTGTGGTTTTTGGAGAACATCAGGTCGGTTTAGGGTGTCTTTGGGGTGGATCTATGGTTTTGGTGGATTTTCTTCCAGTTTTGGTGGTGATGCCGTTCTTGTTTGGGGTGTTTTTGACGTTTTTTGGGGTCTCTGTTGGGTTCTGTTGGGTTCTCGTTGGTCATCGTGTTGGAAAAGGGTAAATTGTGGGTTTTGGAGAACTTCAGGTAGGTTTAGGGGGAGTTTTCGCGTGGATTCATGGTATTTGGGGTTTTCTTCTTTTTGGGGGAGTGATCCTCTCCTTTCTTCGGGTGATTTTGAAGTGTTTTGGGGTTTCCGTTGCGTTTCGTTGAATTCCTAATGTGTTTTTGGTGGTTTGGAGTGTGCTTTGGGATTAGGAGAACATCAGGTAGGTTTAGGGTGTCTTTGGGGTGGATCTATGGTATTTGGGGTTTTCTTCTATTTTTTGGCGTGATCCTGTTCTTTTTTGGGGTGTATTTGAAGTGTTTTGGGGTCTCCGTTGGGTTTTGTTTGGTTCTCGTTGGTCATCATGGTGGAAAAGTGTAAATTGTGGGTTTTGGAGAACATCAGGTAGGTTTAGGGTGGTTTTGGGGTGGATCTATGGTTTTGGGGGATTTTCTTCCAGTTTTGGTGGTGATGCCGTTCTTGTTTGGTGTGTTTTTGACGTTTTTTGATGTCTCTGTTGGGTTCTGTTGGGTTCTCGTTGGTCATCGTGTTGGAAAAGGGTAAATTGTGGTTTTTGGAGAACATCAGGTAGTTTTAGGGTGGTTTTGGGGTGGATCTATGGTTTTGGGGGATTTTCTTCCAGTTTTGGTGGTGATGCCGTTCTTGTTTGGGGCGTTTTTGACGTTTTTTGGGGTCTCCATTAGGTTTTGTTGGGTTCTTGTTTGTCATTATGTTAAATAGGTGTGGATTGTGTTTTTTGGAGAACATCAGGTAGGTTTAGGGTGGTTTTGGGGTGGATCTATGGTTTTGGGGGATTTTCTTCCAGTTTTGGTGGTGATGCCGTTCTTGTTTGGGGTGTTTTTGACGTTTTTTGGGGTCTCTGTTGGGTTCTGTTGGGTTCTCGTTGGTCATCGTGTTGGAAAAGGGTAAATTGTGGTTTTTGGAGAAGATCAGGTAGGTTTAGGGTGGTTTTGGGGTGGATCTATGGTTTTGGTGGATTTTCTTCCAGTTTTGGTGGTGATGCCGTTCTTGTTTGGGGTGTTTTTGACGTTTTTTGGGATCTCTGTTGGGTTCTGTTGGGTTCTCGTTGGTCATCGTGTTGGAAAAGGGTAAATTGTGGGTTTTGGAGAACTTCAGGTAGGTTTAGGGGGAGTTTTCGCTTGGATTCATGGTATTTGGGGTTTTCTTCTTTTTGGGGGAGTGATCCTCTCCTTTCTTCGGGTGATTTTGAAGTGTTTTGGGGTTTCCGTTGCGTTTCGTTGAATTCCTAATGTGTTTTATGGTGGTTTGGAGCGTGCTTTGGGATTAGGAGAACATCAGGTAGGTTTAGGGTGTCTTTGGGGTGGATCTATGGTATTTGGGGTTTTCTTCTATTTTTTGGCGTGATCCTGTTCTTTTTTGGGGTGTATTTGAAGTGTTTTGGGGTCTCCGTTGGGTTTTGTTTGGTTCTCGTTGGTCATCATGGTGGAAAAGGGTAAATTGTGGTTTTTGGAGAACATCAGGTTGGTTTAGGGTGTCTTTGGGGTGGATCTATGGTTTTGGGGGATTTTCTTCCAGTTTTGGTGGTGATGCCGTTCTTGTTTGGGGTGTTTTTGACGTTTTTTGGGGTCTCTGTTGGGTTCTGTTGGGTTCTCGTTGGTCATCGTGTTGGAAAAGGGTAAATTGTGTTTTTTGGAGAAGATCAGGTAGGTTTAGGGTGGTTTTGGGGTGGATCTATGGTTTTGGGGGATTTTCTTCCAGTTTTGGTGGTGATGCCGTTCTTGTTTGGGGTGTTTTTGACGTTTTTTGGGGTCTCTGTTGGGTTCTGTTGGGTTCTCGTTGGTCATCGTGTTGGAAAAGGGTAAATTGTGGTTTTTGGAGAACATCAGGTAGGTTTAGGGTGGTTTTGGGGTGGATCTATGGTTTTGGGGGATTTTCTTCCAGTTTTGGTGGTGATGCCGTTCTTGTTTGGGGTGTTTTTGACGTTTTTTGGGGTCTCTGTTGGGTTCTGTTGGGTTCTCGTTGGTCATCGTGTTGGAAAAGGGTAAATTGTGTTTTTTGGAGAAGATCAGGTAGGTTTAGGGTGGTTTTGGGGTGGATCTATGGTTTTGGGGGATTTTCTTCCAGTTTTGGTGGTGATGCCGTTCTTGTTTGGGGTGTTTTTGACGTTTTTTGGGGTCTCTGTTGGGTTCTGTTGGGTTCTCGTTGGTCATCGTGTTGGAAAAGGGTAAATTGTGTTTTTTGGAGAAGATCAGGTAGGTTTAGGGTGGTTTTGGGGTGGATCTATGGTTTTGGGGGATTTTCTTCCAGTTTTGGGGGTGATGCCGTTCTTGTTTGGGGTGTTTTTGACGTTTTTTGGGGTCTCTGTTGGGTTTTGTTGGGTTCTCGTTGGTCATCGTGTTGGAAAAGGGTAAATTGTGGTTTTTGGAGAACATCAGGTAGGTTTAGGGTGGTTTTGGGTTGGATCTATGGTTTTGGGGGTTTTTCTTCCAGTTTTGGTGGTGATGCCGTTCTTGTTTGGGGTGTTTTTGACGTTTTTTGGGGTCTCTGTTGGGTTCTGTTGGGTTCTCGTTGGTCATCGTGTTGGAAAAGGGTAAATTGTGTTTTTTGGAGAAGATCAGGTAGGTTTAGGGTGGTTTTGGGGTGGATCTATGGTTTTGGGGGATTTTCTTCCAGTTTTGGTGGTGATGCCGTTCTTGTTTGGGGTGTTTTTGACGTTTTTTGGGGTCTCTGTTGGGTTCTGTTGGGTTCTCGTTGGTCATCGTGTTGGAAAAGGGTAAATTGTGGTTTTTGGAGAAGATCAGGTAGGTTTAGGGTGTCTTTGGGGTGGATCTATGGTTTTGGGGGATTTTCTTCCAGTTTTGGTGGTGATGCCGTTCTTGTTTGGGGTGTTTTTGACGTGTTTTGGTGTCTCCATTAGGTTTTGTTGGGTTCTTGTTTGTCATTATGTTAAATAGGTGTGGATTGTGTTTTTTGGAGAACATCAGGTAGGTTTAGGGTGGTTTTGGGGTGGATCTATGGTTTTGGGGGATTTTCTTCCAGTTTTGGTGGTGATGCCGTTCTTGTTTGGGGTGTTTTTGACGTTTTTTGGGGTCTCTGTTGGGTTCTGTTTGGTTCTCGTTGGTCATCGTGTTGGAAAAGGGTAAATTGTGTTTTTTGGAGAACATCAGGTAGGTTTAGAGTGTCTTTGGGGTGGATCTATGGTTTTGGGGGATTTTCTTCCAGTTTTGGGGGTGATGCCGTTCTTGTTTGGGGTGTTTTTGACGTTTTTTGGGATCTCTGTTGGGTTCTGTTGGGTTCTCGTTGGTCATCGTGTTGGAAAAGTGTAAATTGTGGTTTTTGGAGAACATCAGGTAGGTTTAGGGTGTCTTTGGGGTGGATCTATGGTTTTGGGGGATTTTCTTCCAGTTTTGGTGGTGATGCCGTTCTTGTTTGGGGTGTTTTTGACGTTTTTTGGGGTCTCCATTAGGTTTTGTTGGGTTCTTGTTTGTCATTATGTTAAATAGGTGTGGATTGTGTTTTTTGGAGAACATCAGGTAGGTTTAGGGTGGTTTTGGGGTGGATCTATGGTTTTGGGGGATTTTCTTCCAGTTTTGGTGGTGATGCCGTTCTTGTTTGGGGTGTTTTTGACGTTTTTTGGGGTCTCTGTTGGGTTCTGTTGGGTTCTCGTTGGTCATCGTGTTGGAAAAGTGTAAATTGTGTTTTTTGGAGAACATCAGGTAGGTTTAGGGTGTCTTTGGGGTGGATCTATGGTTTTGGTGGATTTTCTTCCAGTTTTGGTGGTGATGCCGTTCTTGTTTGGGGTGTTTTTGACGTTTTTTGGGGTCTCTGTTGGGTTCAGTTGGGTTCTCGTTGGTCATCGTGTTGTAAAAGGGTAAATTGTGGGTTTTGGAGAACTTCAGGTAGGTTTAGGGGGAGTTTTCGCGTGGATTCATGGTATTTGGGGTTTTCTTCTTTTTGGGGGAGTGATCCTCTCCTTTCTTCGGGTGATTTTGAAGTGTTTTGGGGTTTCCGTTGCGTTTCGTTGAATTCCTAATGTGTTTTATGGTGGTTTGGAGTGTGCTTTGGGATTAGGAGAACATCAGGTAGGTTTAGGGTGTCTTTGGGGTGGATCTATGGTATTTGGGGTTTTCTTCTATTTTTTGGCGTGATCCTGTTCTTTTTTGGGGTGTATTTGAAGTGTTTTGGGGTCTCCGTTGGGTTTTGTTTGGTTCTCGTTGGTCATCATGGTGGAAAAGGGTAAATTGTGGGTTTTGGAGAACATCAGGTAGGTTTAGGGTGGTTTTGGGGTGGATCTATGGTTTTGGGGGATTTTCTTCCAGTTTTGGTGGTGATGCCGTTCTTGTTTGGGGTGTTTTTGACTTTTTTTGGGGTCTCTGTTGGGTTCTGTTGGGTTCTCGTTGGTCATCGTGTTGGAAAAGGGTAAATTGTGCTTTTTGGAGAAGATCAGGTAGGTTTAGGGTGGTTTTGGGGTGGATCTATGGTTTTGGGGGATTTTGTTCCAGTTTTGGGGGTGATGCCGTTCTTGTTTGGGGTGTTTTTGACGTTTTTTGGGGTCTCCGTTGGATTTTGTTGGGTTCTCGTTGGTTATCATGGTGGAAAAGGGTAAATTGTGGGTTTTGGAGAACATCAGGTAGGTTTAGGGTGGTTTTGGGGTGGATCTATGGTTTTGGCGTATTTTCTTCCAGTTTTGGGGGTGATGCCGATATTTTTTGGGGTGTTTTTTACGTGTTTTGGGGTCTCCATTAGGTTTTGTTGGGTTCTTGTTTGTCATTATGTTAAATAGGTGTGGATTGTGGGTTTTGGAGAACATCAGGTAGGTTTAGGGTGGTTTTGGGGTGGATCTATGGTTTTGGGGGATTTTCTTCCAGTTTTGGTGGTGATGCCGTTCTTGTTTGGGGTGTTTTTGATGTTTTTTGGGGTCTCTGTTTGGTTCTGTTGGGTTCTCGTTGGTCATCGTGTTGGAAAACGGTAAATTGTGGTTTTTGGAGAACATCAGGTAGGTTTAGGGTGTCTTTGGGATGGATCTATGATTTTGGGGGATTTTCTTCCAGTTTTGGTGGTGATGCCGTTCTTGTTTGGGGTGTTTTTGACGTTTTTTGGTGTCTCCATTAGGTTTTGTTGGGTTCTTGTTTGTCATTATGTTAAATAGGTGTGGATTGTGTTTTTTGGAGAGCATCAGGTAGGTTTAGGGTGTCTTTGGGGTGGATCTATGGTATTTGGGGTTTTCTTCTATTTTTTGGCGTGATCCTGTTCTTTTTTGGGGTGTATTTGAAGTGTTTTGGGGTCTCCGTTGGGTTTTGTTTGGTTCTCGTTGGTCATCATGGTGGAAAAGGGTAAATTGTGGTTTTTGGAGAACATCAGGTTGGTTTAGGGTGTCTTTGGGGTGGATCTATGGTTTTGGGGGATTTTCTTCCAGTTTTGGTGGTGATGCCGTTCTTGTTTGGGGTGTTTTTGACGTTTTTTGGGGTCTCTGTTGGGTTCTGTTGGGTTCTCGTTGGTCATCGTGTTGGAAAAGGGTAAATTGTGGTTTTTGGAGAAGATCAGGTAGGTTTAGGGTGGTTTTGGGGTGGATCTATGGTTTTGGGGGATTTTCTTCCAGTTTTGGTGGTGATGCCGTTCTTGTTTGGGGTGTTTTTGACGTTTTTTGGGGTCTCTGTTGGGTTCTGTTTGGTTCTCGTTGGTCATCGTGTTGGAAAAGGGTAAATTGTGTTTTTTGGAGAACATCAGGTAGGTTTAGAGTGTCTTTGGGGTGGATCTATGGTTTTGGGGGATTTTCTTCCAGTTTTGGGGGTGATGCCGTTCTTGTTTGGGGTGTTTTTGACGTTTTTTTGGGATCTCTGTTGGGTTCTGTTGGGTTCTCGTTGGTCATCGTGTTGGAAAAGGGTAAATTGTGGTTTTTGGAGAACATCAGGTAGGTTTAGGGTGTCTTTGGGGTGGATCTATGGTTTTGGGGGATTTTCTTCCAGTTTTGGTGGTGATGCCGTTCTTGTTTGGGGTGTTTTTGACGTTTTTTGGGGTCTCCATTAGGTTTTGTTGGGTTCTTGTTTGTCATTATGTTAAATAGGTGTGGATTGTGTTTTTTGGAGAACATCAGGTAGGTTTAGGGTGGTTTTGGGGTGGATCTATGGTTTTGGGGGATTTTCTTCCAGTTTTGGTGGTGATGCCGTTCTTGTTTGGGGTGTTTTTGACGTTTTTTGGGGTCTCTGTTGGGTTCTGTTGGGTTCTCGTTGGTCATCGTGTTGGAAAAGTGTAAATTGTGTTTTTTGGAGAACATCAGGTAGGTTTAGGGTGTCTTTGGGGTGGATCTATGGTTTTGGTGGATTTTCTTCCAGTTTTGGTGGTGATGCCGTTCTTGTTTGGGGTGTTTTTGACGTTTTTTGGGGTCTCTGTTGGGTTCAGTTGGGTTCTCGTTGGTCATCGTGTTGTAAAAGGGTAAATTGTGGGTTTTGGAGAACTTCAGGTAGGTTTAGGGGGAGTTTTCGCGTGGATTCATGGTATTTGGGGTTTTCTTCTTTTTGGGGGAGTGATCCTCTCCTTTCTTCGGGTGATTTTGAAGTGTTTTGGGGTTTCCGTTGCGTTTCGTTGAATTCCTAATGTGTTTTATGGTGGTTTGGAGTGTGCTTTGGGATTAGGAGAACATCAGGTAGGTTTAGGGTGTCTTTGGGGTGGATCTATGGTATTTGGGGTTTTCTTCTATTTTTTGGCGTGATCCTGTTCTTTTTTGGGGTGTATTTGAAGTGTTTTGGGGTCTCCGTTGGGTTTTGTTTGGTTCTCGTTGGTCATCATGGTGGAAAAGGGTAAATTGTGGTTTTTGGAGAACATCAGGTAGGTTTAGGGTGGTTTTGGGGTGGATCTATGGTTTTGGGGGATTTTCTTCCAGTTTTGGTGGTGATGCCGTTCTTGTTTGGGGTGTTTTTGACTTTTTTTGGGGTCTCTGTTGGGTTCTGTTGGGTTCTCGTTGGTCATCGTGTTGGAAAAGGGTAAATTGTGCTTTTTGGAGAAGATCAGGTAGGTTTAGGGTGGTTTTGGGGTGGATCTATGGTTTTGGGGGATTTTGTTCCAGTTTTGGGGGTGATGCCGTTCTTGTTTGGGGTGTTTTTGACGTTTTTTGGGGTCTCCGTTGGATTTTGTTGGGTTCTCGTTGGTTATCATGGTGGAAAAGGGTAAATTGTGGGTTTTGGAGAACATCAGGTAGGTTTAGGGTGGTTTTGGGGTGGATCTATGGTTTTGGCGTATTTTCTTCCAGTTTTGGGGGTGATGCCGATATTTTTTGGGGTGTTTTTTACGTGTTTTGGGGTCTCCATTAGGTTTTGTTGGGTTCTTGTTTGTCATTATGTTAAATAGGTGTGGATTGTGTTTTTTGGAGAAGATCAGGTAGGTTTAGGGTGGTTTTGGGGTGGATCTATGGTTTTGGGGGATTTTCTTCCAGTTTTGGTGGTGATGCCGTTCTTGTTTGGGGTGTTTTTGATGTTTTTTGGGGTCTCTGTTTGGTTCTGTTGGGTTCTCGTTGGTCATCGTGTTGGAAAAGGGTAAATTGTGGTTTTTGGAGAACATCAGGTAGGTTTAGGGTGTCTTTGGGATGGATCTATGATTTTGGGGGATTTTCTTCCAGTTTTGGTGGTGATGCCGTTCTTGTTTGGGGTGTTTTTGACGTTTTTTGGGGTCTCTGTTGGGTTCTGTTGGGTTCTCGTTGGTCATCGTGTTGGAAAAGGGTAAATTGTGGTTTTTGGAGAAGATCAGGTAGGTTTAGGGTGGTTTTGGGGTGGATCTATGGTTTTGGGGGATTTTCTTCCAGTTTTGGTGGTGATGCCGTTCTTGTTTGGGGTGTTTTTGACGTTTTTTGGGGTCTCTGTTGGGTTCTGTTGGGTTCTCGTTGGTCATCGTGTTGGAAAAGGGTAAATTGTGTTTTTTGGAGAAGATCAGGTAGGTTTAGGGTGGTTTTGGGGTGGATCTATGGTTTTGGGGGATTTTCTTCCTGTTTTGGTGGTGATGCCGTTCTTGTTTGGGGTGTTTTTGATGTTTTTTGGGGTCTCTGTTGGGTTCTGTTGGGTTCTCGTTGGTCATCGTGTTGGAAAAGGGTAAATTGTGGTTTTTGGAGAACATCAGGTAGGTTTAGGGTGTCTTTGGGGTGGATCTATGGTTTTGGGGGATTTTCTTCCAGTTTTGGTGGTGATGCCGTTCTTGTTTGGGCTGTTTTTGACGTTTTTTGGGGTCTCTGTTGGGTTCTGTTGGGTTCTCGTTGGTCATCGTGTTGGAAAAGTGTAAATTGTGGTTTTTGGAGAACATCAGGTAGGTTTAGGGTGTCTTTGGGGTGGATCTATGGTTTTGGGGGATTTTCTTCCAGTTTTGGTGGTGATGCCGTTCTTGTTTGGGGTGTTTTTGACGTTTTTTGGGGTCTCCATTAGGTTTTGTTGGGTTCTTGTTTGTCATTATGTTAAATAGGTGTGGATTGTGTTTTTTGGAGAACATCAGGTAGGTTTAGGGTGGTTTTGGGGTGGATCTATGGTTTTGGGGGATTTTCTTCCAGTTTTGGTGGTGATGCCGTTCTTGTTTGGGGTGTTTTTGACGTTTTTTGGGATCTCTGTTGGGTTCTGTTGGGTTCTCGTTGGTCATCGTGTTGGAAAAGGGTAAATTGTGGGTTTTGGAGAACTTCAGGTAGGTTTAGGGGGAGTTTTCGCGTGGATTCATGGTATTTGGGGTTTTCTTCTTTTTGGGGGAGTGATCCTCTCCTTTCTTCGGGTGATTTTGAAGTGTTTTGGGGTTTCCGTTGCGTTTCGTTGAATTCCTAATGTGTTTTATGGTGGTTTGGAACGTGCTTTGGGATTAGGAGAACATCAGGTAGGTTTAGGGTGTCTTTGGGGTGGATCTATGGTATTTGGGGTTTTCTTCTATTTTTTGGCGTGATCCTGTTCTTTTTTGGGGTGTATTTGAAGTGTTTTGGGGTCTCCGTTGTGTTCTGTTGGGTTCTCGTTGGTCATCGTGTTGGAAAAGGGTAAATTGTGGTTTTTGGAGAAGATCAGGTAGGTTTAGGGTGGTTTTGGGGTGGATCTATGGTTTTGGGGGATTTTCTTCCAGTTTTGGTGGTGATGCCGTTCTTGTTTGGGGTGTTTTTGATGTTTTTTGGGGTCTCTGTTGGGTTCTGTTGGGTTCTCGTTGGTCATCGTGTTGGAAAAGGGTAAATTGTGGTTTTTGGAGAAGATCAGGTAGGTTTAGGGTGGTTTTGGGGTGGATCTATGGTTTTGGGGGATTTTCTTCCAGTTTTGGTGGTGATGCCGTTCTTGTTTGGGGTGTTTTTGACGTTTTTTGGGGTCTCTGTTGGGTTCTGTTGGGTTCTCGTTGGTCATCGTGTTGGAAAAGGGTAAATTGTGGTTTTTGGAGAAGATCAGGTAGGTTTAGGGTGGTTTTGGGGTGGATCTATGGTTTTGGGGGATTTTCTTCCAGTTTTGGTGGTGATGCCGTTCTTGTTTGGGGTGTTTTTGATGTTTTTTGGGGTCTCTGTTGGGTTCTGTTGGGTTCTCATTGGTCATCGTGTTGGAAAAGGGTAAATTGTGTTTTTTGGAGAACATCAGGTAGGTTTAGGGTGTCTTTGGGGTGGATCTATGGTTTTGGGGGATTTTCTTCCAGTTTTGGTGGTGATGCCGTTCTTGTTTGGGGTGTTTTTGACGTTTTTTGGGATCTCTGTTGGGTTCTGTTGGGTTCTCGTTGGTCATCGTGTTGGAAAAGGGTAAATTGTGGGTTTTGGAGAACTTCAGGTAGGTTTAGGGGGAGTTTTCGCGTGGATTCATGGTATTTGGGGTTTTCTTCTTTTTGGGGGAGTGATCCTCTCCTTTCTTCGGGTGATTTTGAAGTGTTTTGGGGTTTCCGTTGCGTCTCGTTGAATTCCTAATGTGTTTTATGGTGGTTTGGAGTGTGCTTTGGGATAAGGAGAACATCAGGTAGGTTTAGGGTGTCTTTGGGGTGGATCTATGGTTTTGGGGGATTTTCTTCCAGTTTTGGTGGTGATGCCGTTCTTGTTTGGGGTGTTTTTGACGTTTTTTGGGGTCTCCATTAGGTTTTGTTGGGTTCTTGTTTGTCATTATGTTAAATAGGTGTGGATTGTGTTTTTTGGAGAACATCAGGTAGGTTTAGGGTGGTTTTGGGGTGGATCTATGGTTTTGGGGGATTTTCTTCCAGTTTTGGTGGTGATGCCGTTCTTGTTTGGGGTGTTTTTGACGTTTTTTGGGGTCTCTGTTGGGTTCTGTTGGGTTCTCGTTGGTCATCGTGTTGGAAAAGGGTAAATTGTGTTTTTTGGAGAACATCAGGTAGGTTTAGGGTGTCTTTGGGGTGGATCTATGGTTTTGGTGGATTTTCTTCCAGTTTTGGTGGTGATGCCGTTCTTGTTTGGGGTGTTTTTGACATTTTTTGGGATCTCTGTTGGGTTCTGTTGGGTTCTCGTTGGTCATCGTGTTGTAAAAGGGTAAATTGTGGTTTTTGGAGAACTTCAGGTAGGTTTAGGGGGAGTTTTCGCGTGGATTCATGGTATTTGGGGTTTTCTTCTTTTTGGGGAGTGATCCTCTCCTTTCTTCGGGTGATTTTGAAGTGTTTTGGAGTTTCCGTTGCGTTTCGTTGAATTCCTAATGTGTTTTATGGTGGTTTGGAGTGTGCTTTGGGATTAGGAGAACATCAGGTAGGTTTAGGGTGTCTTTGGGGTGGATCTATGGTATTTGGGTTTTCTTCTATTTTTTGGCGTGATCCTGTTCTTTTTTGGGGTGTATTTGAAGTGTTTTGGGGTCTCCGTTGGGTTTTGTTTGGTTCTCGTTGGTCATCATGGTGGAAAAGGGTAAATTGTGGGTTTTGGAGAACATCAGGTAGGTTTAGGGTGGTTTTGGGGTGGATCTATGGTTTTGGGGGATTTTCTTCCAGTTTTGGTGGTGATGCCGTTCTTGTTTGGGGTGTTTTTGACTTTTTTTGGGGTCTCTGTTGGGTTCTGTTGGGTTCTCGTTGGTCATCGTGTTGGAAAAGGGTAAATTGTGGTTTTTGGAGAAGATCAGGTAGGTTTAGGGTGGTTTTGGGGTGGATCTATGGTTTTGGGGGATTTTCTTCCAGTTTTGGGGGTGATGCCGTTCTTGTTTGGGGTGTTTTTGACGTTTTTTGGGGTCTCCGTTGGATTTTGTTGGGTTCTCGTTGGTTATCATGGTGGAAAAGGGTAAATTGTGGGTTTTGGAGAAGATCAGGTAGGTTTAGGGTGGTTTTGGGGTGGATCTATGGTTTTGGGGGATTTTCTTCCAGTTTTGGGGGTGATGTCGATATTTTTTGGGGTGTTTTTTACGTGTTTTGGGGTCTCCATTAGGTTTTGTTGGGTTCTTGTTTGTCATTATGTTAAATAGGTGTGGATTGTGGGTTTTGGAGAACATCAGGTAGTTTTAGGGTGGTTTTGGGGTGGATCTATGGTTTTGGGGGATTTTCTTCCAGTTTTGGTGGTGATGCCGTTCTTGTTTGGGGTGTTTTTGATGTTTTTTGGGGTCTCTGTTGGGTTCTGTTGGGTTCTCGTTGGTCATCGTGTTGGAAAAGGGTAAATTGTGGTTTTTGGAGAACTTCAGGTAGGTTTAGGGGGAGTTTTTGCGTGGATTCATGGTATTTGGGTGTTTTCTTCTTTTTGGGGGAGTGATCCTCTCCTTTCTTCGGGTGATTTTGAAGTGTTTTGGAGTTTCCGTTGCGTTTCGTTGAATTCCTAATGTGTTTTATGGTGGTTTGGAGTGTGCTTTGGGATTAGGAGAACATCAGGTAGGTTTAGGGTGTCTTTGGGGTGGATCTATGGTATTTGGGGTTTTCTTCTATTTTTTGGCGTGATCCTGTTCTTTTTTGGGGTGTATTTGAAGTGTTTTGGGGTCTCCGTTGGGTTTTGTTTGGTTCTCGTTGGTCATCATGGTGGAAAAGGGTAAATTGTGGGTTTTGGAGAACATCAGGTAGGTTTAGGGTGGTTTTGGGGTGGATCTATGGTTTTGGGGGATTTTCTTCCAGTTTTGGTGGTGATGCCGTTCTTGTTTGGGGTGTTTTTGACTTTTTTTGGGGTCTCTGTTGGGTTCTGTTGGGTTCTCGTTGGTCATCGTGTTGGAAAAGGGTAAATTGTGGTTTTTGGAGAAGATCAGGTAGGTTTAGGGTGGTTTTGGGGTGGATCTATGGTTTTGGGGGATTTTCTTCCAGTTTTGGGGTGATGCCGTTCTTGTTTGGGGTGTTTTTGACGTTTTTTGGGGTCTCCGTTGGATTTTGTTGGGTTCTCGTTGGTTATCATGGTGGAAAAGGGTAAATTGTGGGTTTTGGAGAAGATCAGGTAGGTTTAGGGTGGTTTTGGGGTGGATCTATGGTTTTGGGGGATTTTCTTCCAGTTTTGGGGGTGATGCCGATATTTTTTGGGGTGTTTTTTACGTGTTTTGGGGTCTCCATTAGGTTTTGTTGGGTTCTTGTTTGTCATTATGTTAAATAGGTGTGGATTGTGGGTTTTGGAGAACATCAGGTAGTTTTAGGGTGGTTTTGGGGTGGATCTATGGTTTTGGGGGATTTTCTTCCAGTTTTGGTGGTGATGCCGTTCTTGTTTGGGGTGTTTTTGATGTTTTTTGGGGTCTCTGTTGGGTTCTGTTGGGTTCTCGTTGGTCATCGTGTTGGAAAAGGGTAAATTGTGGTTTTTGGAGAACATCAGGTAGGTTTAGGGTGTCTTTGGGGTGGATCTATGATTTTGGGGGATTTTCTTCCAGTTTTGGTGGTGATGCCGTTCTTGTTTGGGGTGTTTTTGACGTTTTTTGGGGTCTCCATTAGGTTTTGTTGGGTTCTTGTTTGTCATTATGTTAAATAGGTGTGGATTGTGTTTTTTGGAGAACATCAGGTAGTTTTAGGGTGTCTTTGGGGTGGATCTATGGTATTTGGGGTTTTCTTCTATTTTTTGGCGTGATCCTGTTCTTTTTTGGGGTGTATTTGAAGTGTTTTGGGGTCTCCGTTGGGTTTTGTTTGTTTCTCGTTGGTCATCATGGTGGAAAAGGGTAAATTGTGGTTTTTGGAGAACATCAGGTTGGTTTAGGGTGTCTTTGGGGTGGATCTATGGTTTTGGGGGATTTTCTTCCAGTTTTGGTTGGTGATGCCGTTCTTGTTTGGGGTGTTTTTGACGTTTTTTGGGGTCTCTGTTGGGTTCTGTTGGGTTCTCGTTGGTCATCGTGTTGGAAAAGGGTAAATTGTGTTTTTTGGAGAAGATCAGGTAGGTTTAGGGTGGTTTTGGGGTGGATCTATGGTTTTGGGGGATTTTCTTCCAGTTTTGGTGGTGATGCCGTTCTTGTTTGGGGTGTTTTTGACGTTTTTTGGGGTCTCTGTTGGGTTCTGTTTGGTTCTCTTTGGTCATCGTGTTGGAAAAGGGTAAATTGTGGTTTTTGGAGAAGATCAGGTAGGTTTAGGGTGGTTTTGGGGTGGATCTATGGTTTTGGGGGATTTTCTTCCAGTTTTGGTGGTGATGCCGTTCTTGTTTGGGGTGTTTTTGACGTTTTTTGGGGTCTCTGTTGGGTTCTGTTGGGTTCTCGTTGGTCATCGTGTTGGAAAAGGGTAAATTGTGTTTATTGGAGAAGATCAGGTAGGTTTAGGGTGGTTTTGGGGTGGATCTATGGTTTTGGGGGATTTTCTTCCAGTTTGGTGGTGATGCCGTTCTTGTTTGGGGTGTTTTTGATGTTTTTTGGGGTCTCTGTTGGGTTCTGTTGGGTTCTCGTTGGTCATCGTGTTGGAAAAGGGTAAATTGTGTTTTTTGGAGAAGATCAGGTAGGTTTAGGGTGGTTTTGGGGTGGATCTATGGTTTTGGGGGATTTTCTTCCAGTTTTGGTGGTGATGCCGTTCTTGTTTGGGGTGTTTTTGACGTTTTTTGGGGTCTCTGTTGGGTTCTGTTGGGTTCTCGTTGGTCATCGTGTTGGAAAAGGGTAAATTGTGGGTTTTGGAGAACTTCAGGTAGGTTTAGGGGGAGTTTTCGCGTGGATTCATGGTATTTGGGGTTTTCTTCTTTTTGGGGGAGTGATCCTCTCCTTTCTTCGGGTGATTTTGAAGTGTTTTGGGGTTTCCGTTGCGTTTCGTTGAATTCCTAATGTGTTTTATGGTGGTTTGGAGTGTGCTTTGGGATTAGGAGAACATCAGGTAGGTTTAGGGTGGTTTTGGGGTGGATCTATGGTATTTGGGGTTTTCTTCTATTTTTTGGCGTGATCCTGTTCTTTTTTGGGGTGTATTTGAATTTTTTTGGGGTCTCCGTTGGGTTTTGTTTGGTTCTCGTTGGTCATCATGGTGGAAAAGGGTAAATTGTGGGTTTTGGAGAACATCAGGTAGGTTTAGGGTGGTTTTGGGGTGGATCTATGGTTTTGGGGATTTTCTTCCAGTTTTGGTGGTGATGCTTTTCTTGTTTGGGGTGTTTTTGACGTTTTTTGGGGTCTCTGTTGGGTTCTGTTGGGTTCTCGTTGGTCATCGTGTTGGAAAAGGGTAAATTGTGGTTTTTGGAGAAGATCAGGTAGGTTTAGGGTGGTTTTGGGGTGGATCTATGGTTTTGGGGGATTTTCTTCCAGTTTTGGTGGTGATGCCGTTCTTGTTTGGGGTGTTTTTGACGTTTTTTGGGGTCTCTGTTGGGTTCTGTTGGGTTCTCGTTGGTCATCGTGTTGGAAAAGGGTAAATTGTGGTTTTTGGAGAAGATCAGGTAGGTTTAGGGTGGTTTTGGGGTGGATCTATGGTTTTGGGGGATTTTCTTCCAGTTTTGGTGGTGATGCCGTTCTTGTTTGGGGTGTTACGTTTTTTGGGGGTCCCTCTGTTGGGTTCTGTTTGGTTCTCGTTGGTCATCGTGTTGGAAAGGGTAAATTGTGGTTTTTGGAGAAGATCAGGTAGGTTTAGGGTGGTTTTGGGGTGGATCTATGGTTTTGGGGGATTTTCTTCCAGTTTTGGGGGTGATCGCCGTTCTTGTTTGTGGTGTTTTTGACGTTTTTGGGGTCTCCGTTGGATTTTGTTGGGTTCTCGTTGGTTATCATGGTGAAAAAGGGTAAATTGTGGGTTTTGGAGAAGATCAGGTAGGTTTAGGGGGGTTTTGGGGTGGATCTATGGTTTTGGGGGATTTTCTTCCACTTTTGGGCGTGATGCCCGATATTTTTTTGGGGTGTTTTTTACGTGTTTTGTGGTCTGCATTAGGTTTTGTTGGGTTCTTGTTTGTCATTATGTTAAATAGGTGTGGATTGTGGGTTTTGGAGAACATCAGGTAGTTTTAGGGTGGTTTTGGGGTGGATCTATGGTTTTGGGGGATTTTCTTCCAGTTTTGGTGGTGATGCCGTTCTTGTTTGGGGTGTTTTTGATGTTTTTTGGGGTCTCTGTTGGGTTCTGTTGGGTTCTCGTTGGTCATCGTGTTGGAAAAGGGTAAATTGTGGTTTTTGGAGAACATCAGGTAGGTTTAGGGTGTCTTTGGGGTGGATCTATGATTTTGGGGATTTTCTTCCAGTTTTGGTGGTGATGCCGTTCTTGTTTGGGGTGTTTTTTGACGTTTTTTGGTGTCTCCATTAGGTTTTGTTGGGTTCTTGTTTGTCATTATGTTAAATAGGTGTGGATTGTGTTTTTTGGAGAACATCAGGTAGGTTTAGGGTGGTTTTGGGGTGGATCTATGGTTTTGGGGGATTTTCTTCCAGTTTTGGTGGTGATGCCGTTCTTGTTTGGGGTGTTTTTGACGTTTTTTGGGGTCTCTGTTGGGTTCTGTTGGGTTCTCGTTGGTCATCGTGTTGGAAAAGGGGTAAATTGTGTTTTTGGAGAACATCAGGTAGGTTTAGGGTGTCTTTGGGGTGGATCTATGGTTTTGGTGGATTTTCTTCCATTTTGGTGGTGATGCCGTTCTTGTTTGGGGTGTTTTTGACGTTTTTTGGGATCTCTGTTGGGTTCTGTTGGGTTCTCGTTGGTCATCGTGTTGGAAAAGGGTAAATTGTTGGTTTTGGAGAACTTCAGGTAGGTTTAGGGGGAGTTTTCGCGTGGATTCATGGTATTTGGGGTTTTCTTCTTTTTGGGGAATGATCCCTCCTTTCTTCTGGGTGATTTTGAAGTGTTTTGGGGTTTCCGTTGCGTTTCGTTGAATCCTAATGTGTTTTATGGTGGTTTGGAGCGTGCTTTGGGATTAGGAGAACATCAGGTAGGTTTAGGGTGTCTTTGGGGTGGATCTATGGTATTTGGGGTTTTCTTCTATTTTTTGGCGTGATCCTGTTCTTTTTTGGGGTGTATTTGGAAGTGTTTTGGGGTCTCCGTTGGGTTCTGTTGGGTTCTCGTTGGTCATCGTGTTGGAAAAGGGTAAATTGTGGTTTTTTGGAGAAGATCAGGTAGGTTTAGGGTGGTTTTGGGGTGGATCTATGGTTTTGGGGGATTTTCTTCCAGTTTTGGTGGTGATGCCGTTCTTGTTGGGGGTGTTTTTGATGTTTTTTGGGGTCTCTGTTGGGTTCTGTTGGGTTCTCGTTGGTCATCGTGTTGGAAAAGGGTAATTTGTGGTTTTTGGAGAAGATCAGGTAGTTTAGGGTGGTTTTGGGGTGGATCTATGGTTTTTGGGGGATTTTCTTCCAGTTTTGGTGTGATGCCGTTCTTGTTTGGGGTGTTTTTGACGTTTTTTGGTGTCTCATTAGGTTTTGTTGGGTTCTTGTTTGTCAATATGTTAAATAGGTGTGGATTGTGTTTTTTGGAGAACATCAGGTAGGTTTAGGGTGGTTTTGGGGTGGATCTATGGTTTTGGGGGATTTTCTTCCAGGTTTTGGTGGTGATGCCGTTCTTGTTTGGGGTGTTTTTGACGTTTTTTGGGGTCTCTGTTGGGTTCTGTTGGGTTCTCGTTGGTCATCGTGTTGGAAAAGGGTAAATTGTGTTTTTTGGAGAACATCAGGTAGGTTTAGGGTGTCTTTGGGGTGGATCTATGGTTTTGGTGGATTTTCTTTCCATTTTGGTGGTGATGCCGTTCTTGTTTGGGGTGTTTTTGACGTTTTTTGGGATCTCTGTTGGGTTCTGTTGGGTTCTCGTTGGTCATCGTGTTGGAAAAGGGTAAATTGTTGGTTTTGGAGAACTTCAGGTAGGTTTAGGGGGAGTTTTCGCGTGGATTCATGGTATTTGGGGTTTTCCTTCTTTTGGGGGAATGATCCTCTCCTTTCTTCGGGTGATTTTGAAGTGTTTTGGGGTTTCCGTTTGCGTTTCGTTGAATTCTAATGTGTTTTATGGTGGTTTGGAGCGTGCTTTGGGATTAGGAGAACATCAGGTAGGTTTAGGGTGTCTTTGGGGTGGATCTATGGTATTTGGGGTTTTCTTCTATTTTTTGGCGTGATCCTGTTCTTTTTTGGGGTGTATTTGAAGTGTTTTGGGGTCTCCGTTGGGTTCTGTTGGGTTCTCGTTGGTCATCGTGTTGGAAAAGGGTAAATTGTGGTTTTTGGAGAAGATCAGGTAGGTTTAGGGTGGTTTTGGGGTGGATCTATGGTTTTGGGGATTTTCTTCCAGTTTTGGTGGTGATGCCGTTCTTGTTGGGGGTGTTTTTGATGTTTTTTGGGGTCTCTGTTGGGTTCTGTTGGGTTCTCGTTGGTCATCGTGTTGGAAAAGGGTAAATTGTGGTTTTTGGAGAAGATCAGGTAGGTTTAGGGTGGTTTTGGGGTGGATCTATGGTTTTGGGGGATTTTCTTCCAGTTTTGGTGGTGATGCCGTTCTTGTTTGGGGTGTTTTTGACGTTTTTTGGGGTCTCTGTTGGGTTCTGTTGGGTTCTCGTTGGTCATCGTGTTGGAAAAGGGTAAATTGTGGTTTTTGGAGAAGATCAGGTAGGTTTAGGGTGGTTTTGGGGTGGATCTATGGTTTTGGGGGATTTTCTTCCAGTTTTGGTGGTGATGCCGTTCTTGTTTGGGGTGTTTTTGACGTGTTTTGGTGTCTCCATTAGGTTTTGTTGGGTTCTTGTTTGTCATTATGTTAAATAGGTGTGGATTGTGTTTTTGGAGAACATCAGGTAGGTTTAGGGTGGTTTTGGGGTGGATCTATGGTTTTGGGGGATTTTCTTCCAGTTTTGGTGGTGATGCCGTTCTTGTTTGGGGTGTTTTTGACGTTTTTTGGGGTCTCTGTTGGGTTCTGTTGGGTTCTCGTTGGTCATCGTGTTGAAAAGGGTAAATTGTGTTTTTTGGAGAACATCAGGTAGGTTTAGGGTGTCTTTGGGGTGGATCTATGGTTTTGGTGGATTTTCTTCCAGTTTTGGTGGTGATGCCGTTCTTGTTTGGGGTGTTTTTGACGTTTTTTGGGATCTCTGTTGGGTTCTGTTGGGTTCTCGTTGGTCATCGTGTTGGAAAAGGGTAAATTGTGGGTTTTGGATAACTTCAGGTAGGTTTAGGGGGAGTTTTCGCGTGGATTCATGGTATTTGGGGTTTTCTTCTTTTTGGGGGAGGTGATCCTCTCCTTTCTTCGGGTGATTTTGAAGTGTTTTGGGGTTTCCGTTGCGTTTCGTTGAATTCCTAATGTGTTTTATGGTGGTTTGGAGCGTGCTTTGGGATAAGGAGAACATCAGGTAGGTTTAGGGTGTCTTTGGGGTGGATCTATGGTATTTGGGGTTTTCTTCTATTTTTTGGCGTGATCCTGTTCTTTTTTGGGGTGTATTTGAAGTGTTTTGGGTCTCCGTTGGTTTTGTTTGTTTCTCGTTGGTCATCATGGTGGAAAAGTGTAAATTGTGGGTTTTGGAGAACATCAGGTAGGTTTAGGGTGGTTTTGGGGTGGATCTATGGTTTTGGGGGATTTTTCTTCCAGTTTTGGTGGTGATGCCGTTCTTGTTTGGGGTGTTTTTGACGTTTTTTGGGGTCTCTGTTGGGTTCTGTTGGTTCTCGTTGGTCATCGTGTTGGAAAAGGGTAAATTGTGGTTTTTGGAGAACATCAGGTAGGTTTAGGGTGGTTTTGGGGTGGATCTATGGTTTTGGGGGATTTTCTTCCAGTTTTGGTGGTGATGCCGTTCTTGGTTGGGTGGTTTTTGACGTTTTTTGGGGTCTCTGTTGGGTTCTGTTGGGTTCTCGTTGGTCATCGTGTTGGAAAAGGGTAAATTGTGTTTTTTGGAGAAGATCAGGTAGGTTTAGGGTGGTTTTGGGTGGATCTATGGTTTTGGGGATTTTCTTCCAGTTTTGGGGGTGATGCCGTTCTTGTTTGGGGTGTTTTTGACGTTTTTTGGGGTCTCCGTTGGATTTTGTTGGGTTCTCGTTGGTTATCATGGTGGAAAAGGGTAAATTGTGGTTTTTGGAGAAGATCAGGTAGGTTTAGGGTGGTTTTGGGGTGGATCTATGGTTTTGGGGGATTTTCTTCCAGTTTGGGGGTGATGCCGATTTTTTTTGGGGTGTTTTTGACGTGTTTTTGGGGTCACCATTAGGTTTTGTTGGGTTCTTGTTTGTCATTATGTTAAATAGGAGTGGATTGTGGTTTTGGAGAACATCAGGTAGTTTTAGGGTGGTTTTGGGGTGGATCTATGGTTTTGGGGGATTTTCTTCCAGTTTTGGTGGTGATGCCGTTCTTGTTTGGGGTGTTTTTGACGTTTTTTGGGTCTCTGTTGGGTTCTGTTGGGTTCTCGTTGGTCATCGTGTTGGAAAAGGGTAAATTGTGGTTTTTGGAGAAGATCAGGTAGGTTAGGGTGGTTTTGGGGTGGATCTATGGTTTTGGGGGATTTTCTTCCAGTTTTGGTGGTGATGCCGTTCTTGTTTGGGGTGTTTTTGACGTTTTTTGGGGTCTCTGTTGGGTTCTGTTGGGTTCTCGTTGGTCATCGTGTTGGAAAAGGGTAAATTGTGTTTTTTGGAGAACATCAGGTAGGTTTAGGGTGTCTTTGGGGTGGATCTATGGTTTTGGTGGATTTTCTTCAGTTTTGGTGGTGATGCCGTTCTTGTTTGGGGTGTTTTTGACGTTTTTTGGGATCTCTGTTGGGTTCTGTTGGGTTCTCGTTGGTCATCGTGTTGGAAAAGGGTAAATTGTGGGTTTTGGGAGGAACTTCAGGTAGGTTTAGGGGAGTTTTCCGCGTGAGTTCATGGTATTTGGGGTTTTCTTCTTTTTGGGGGAGTGATCCTCTCCTTTCTTCGGGTGATTTTGAAGTGTTTTGGGGTTTCCGTTGCGTTTCGTTGAATTCCTAATGTGTTTTATGGTGGTTTGGAGCGTGCTTTGGGATTAGGAGAACATCAGGTAGGTTTAGGGTGTCTTTGGGGTGGATCTATGGTATTTGGGGTTTTCTTCTATTTTTTGGCGTGATCCTGTTCTTTTTTGGGGTGTATTTTGAAGTGTTTTTGGGGTCTCCGTTGGGTTTTGTTTGGTTCTCGTTGGTCATCATGGTGGAAAAGGGTAAATTGTGGGTTTTGGAGAACATCAGGTTAGGTTTAGGGTGGTTTTGGGGTGGATCTATGGTTTTGGGGGATTTTCTTCCAGTTTTGGTGGTGATGCCGTTCTTGTTTGGGGTGTTTTTGACGTTTTTTGGGGTCTCTGTTGGGTTCTGTTGGGTTCTCGTTGGTCATCGTGTTGGAAAAGGGTAAATTGTGTTTTTTGGAGAAGATCAGGTAGGTTTAGGGTGGTTTTGGGGTGGATCTATGGTTTTGGTGTATTTTCTTCCAGTTTTGGTGGTGATGCCGTTCTTGTTTGGGGTGTTTTTGACGTTTTTTGGGGTCTCTGTTGGGTTCTGTTGGGTTCTCGTTGGTCATCGTGTTTGGAAAAGGGTAAATTGTGGGTTTTGGAGAACTTCAGGTAGGTTTAGGGGGAGTTTTCGCGTGGATTCATGGTATTTGGGGTTTTCTTCTTTTTGGGGGAGTGATCCTCTCCTTTCTTCGGGTGATTTTGAAGTGTTTTGGGGTTTCCGTGCGTTTCGTTGAATTCCTAATGTGTTTATGGTGGTTTGGAGCGTGCTTTGGGATTAGGAGAACATCAGGTAGGTTTAGGGTGTCTTTGGGGTGGATCTATGGTATTTGGGGTTTTCTTCTATTTTTTGGGCGTGATCCTGTTCTTTTTTGGGGTGTATTTGAAGTGTTTTGGGGTCTCCGTTGGGTTTTGTTTGGTTCTCGTTGGTCATCATGGTGGAAAAGGGTAAATTGTGGTTTTTGGAGAACATCAAGTAGGTTTAGGGTGGTTTTGGGGTGGATCTATGGTTTTGGCGTATTTTCTTCCAGTTTTGGTGGTGATGCCGTTCTTGTTTGGGGTGTTTTTGACGTTTTTTGGGGTCTCTGTTGGGTTCTGTTTGGGTTCTCGTTGGTCATCGTGTTGGAAAAGGGTAAATTGTGGGTTTTGGAGAAGATCAGGTAGGTTTAGGGTGGTTTTGGGGTGGATCTATGGTTTTGGGGATTTTCTTCCAGTTTTGGGGGTGATGCCGTTCTTGTTTGGGGTGTTTTTGACGTTTTTTGGGGTCTTCGTTGGATTTTGTTGGTTCTCGTTGGTTATCATGGTGGAAAAGGGTAAATTGTGGGTTTTGGAGAACATCAGGTAGGTTTAGGGTGGTTTTGGGGTGGATCTATGGTTTTGGCGTATTTTCTTCCAGTTTTGGGGTGATGCCGATATTTTTTGGGGTGTTTTTTACATGTTTTGGTTTCTCCATTAGGTTTTGTTGGGTTCTTGTTTTGTCATTATGTTAAATAGGAGTGGATTGTGGGTTTTGGAGAACATCAGTACGTTTAGGGTGTCTTTGGGTGGATCTATGGTTTGGGGGATTTTCTTCCAGTGTTGGTGGTGATGCCGTTCTTGTTTGGGGTGTTTTGACGTGTTTTGGGGTCTCCATTAGGTTTTGTTGGGTTCTTGTTTGTCATTATGTTAAATAGGTGTGGATTGTGTTTTTTTGGAGAAGATCAGGTAGGTTTAGGGTGTCTTTGGGGTGGATCTATGGTTTTGGGGGATTTTCTTCCAGTTTTGGTGGTGATGCCGTTCTTGTTTGGGGTGTTTTTGACGTTTTTTTGGGTCTCTGTTGGGTTCTGTTGGGTTCTCGTTGGTCATCGTGTTGGAAAAGGGTAAATTGTGGGTTTTGGAGAACATCAGGTAGGTTTAGGGTGGTTTTGGGGTGGATCTATGGTTTTGGGGGATTTCCTTCCAGTTTTGGTGGTGATGCCGTTCTTGTTTGGGGTGTTTTTAACGTTTTTTGAGGTCTCTGTTGGGTTCTGTTGGGTTCTCGTTGGTCATCGTGTTGGAAAAGGGTAAATTGTGGTTTTTGGAGAACATCAGGTAGGTTTAGGGTGGTTTTGGGGTGGATCTATGGTTTTGGGGGATTTTCTTCCAGTTTTGGTGGTGATGCCGTTCTTGTTTGGGGTGTTTTTGACGTTTTTTGGGGTCTCTGTTGGGTTCTGTTGGGTTCTCGTTGGTCATCGTGTTGGAAAAGGGTAAATTGTGTTTTTTTGGAGAACATCAGGTAGGTTTAGGGTGTCTTTGGGGTGGATCTATGGTTTTGGGGGATTTTCTTCCAGTTTTGGTGGTGATGCCGTTCTTGTTTGGGTGTTTTTGACGTTTTTTGGGATCTCTGTTGGGTTCTGTTGGGTTCTCGTTGGTCATCGTGTTGGAAAAGGGTAAATTGTGGGTTTTGGAGAACTTCAGGTAGGTTTAGGGGGAGTTTTCGCGTGGATTCATGGTATTTGGGGTTTTCTTCTTTTTGGGGGAGTGATCCTCTCCTTTCTTCGGGTGATTTTGAAGTGTTTTGGGGTTTCGTTGCGTTTCGTTGAATTCCTAATGTGTTTTATGGTGGTTTGGGAGTGTGCTTTGGGATTAGGAGAACATCAGGTAGGTTTAGGGTGTCTTTGGGGTGGATCTATGGTATTTGGGGTTTTCTTCTATTTTTTGGCGTGATCCTGTTCTTTTTTGGGGTGTATTTGAAGTGTTTTGGGGTCTCCGTTGGGTTTTGTTTGGTTCTCGTTGGTCATCATGGTGGAAAAGGGTAAATTGTGGGTTTTGGAGAACATCAGGTAGGTTTAGGGTGGTTTTGGGGTGGATCTATGGTTTTGGGGGATTTTCTTCCAGTTTTGGTGGTGATGCCGTTCTTGTTTGGGGTGTTTTTGACGTTTTTTGGGGTCTCTGTTGGGTTTCTGTTGGGTTCTCGTTGGTCATCGTGTTGGAAAAGGGTAAATTGTGTTTTTTTGGAGAAGATCAGGTAGGTTTAGGGTGGTTTTGGGTGGATCTATGGTTTTGGTGTATTTTCTTCCAGTTTTGGTGGTGATGCCGTTCTTGTTTGGGGTGTTTTGACGTTTTTTGGGGTCTCTGTTGGGTTCTGTTGGGTTCTCGTTGGTCATCGTGTTGGAAAAGGGTAATTGTGGGTTTTGAGAACTTCAGGTAGGTTTAGGGGGAGTTTTCGCGTGGATTCATGGTATTTGGGGTTTTCTTCTTTTTGGGGGAGTGATCCTCTCCTTTCTTCGGGTGATTTTGAAGTGTTTTGGGGTTTCCGTTGCGTTTCGTTGAATTCCTAATGTGTTTTATGGTGGTTTGGAGCGTGCTTTGGGATAAGGAGAACATCAGGTAGGTTAGGGTGTCTTTGGGGTGGATCTATGGTATTGGGGTTTTCTTCTATTTTTTGGCGTGATCCTGTTCTTTTTTGGGGTGTATTTGAAGTGTTTTGGGGTCTCCGTTGGGTTTTGTTTGGTTCTCGTTGGTCATCATGGTGGAAAAGGGTAAATTGTGGTTTTTGGAGAACATCAAGTAGGTTTAGGGTGGTTTTGGGGTGGATCTATGGTTTTGGGGGATTTTCTTCCAGTTTTGGTGGTGATGCCGTTCTTGTTTGGGGGTGTTTTTGACGTTTTTTGGGGTCTCTGTTGGGTTCTGTTGGGTTCTCGTTGGTCATCGTGTTGGAAAAGGGTAAATTGTGGGTTTTGGAGAAGATCAGGTAGGTTTAGGGTGGTTTTGGGTGGATCTATGGTTTTGGGGGATTTTCTTCCAGTTTTGGGGGTGATGCCGTTCTTGTTTGGGGGTGTTTTTGACGTTTTTTGGGGTCTTCGTTGGATTTTGTTGGGTTCTCGTTGGTTATCATGGTGGAAAAGGGTAAATTGTGGGTTTTGGAGAACATCAGGTAGGTTTAGGGTGGTTTTGGGGTGGATCTATGGTTTTGGCGGTTTTTCTTCCAGTTTTGGGGGTGATGCCGATATTTTTGGGGTGTTTTTTACATGGTTTTGGTTTCTCCATTAGGTTTTGTTGGGTTCTTGTTTGTCATTATGTTAAATAGGAGTGGATTGTGGGTTTTGGAGAACATCAGGTACGTTTAGGGTGTCTTTGGGGTGGATCTATGGTTTGGGGGGATTTTCTTCCAGTTTTGGTGGTGATGCCGTTCTTGTTTGGGGTGTTTTTGACGTGTTTTGGGGTCTCCATTAGGTTTTGTTGGGTTCTTGTTTGTCATTATGTTAAATAGGTGTGGATTGTGTTTTTTGGAGAAGATCAGGTAGGTTTAGGGTGTCTTTGGGGTGGATCTATGGTTTTGGGGGATTTTCTTCCAGTTTTGGTGGTGATGCCGTTCTTGTTTGGGGTGTTTTGACGTTTTTGGGGTCTCTGTTGGGTCTGTTGGGTTCTCGTTGGTCATCGTGTTGGAAAAGGGTAAATTGTGGGTTTTGGAGAACATCAGGTAGGTTTAGGGTGGTTTTGGGGTGGATCTATGGTTTTGGGGGGATTTTCTTCCAGTTTTGGTGGTGATGCCGTTCTTGTTTGGGGTGTTTTTGACGTTTTTTGAGGTCTCTGTTGGGTTCTGTTGGGTTCTCGTTGGTCATCGTGTTGGAAAAGGGTAAATTGTGGTTTTGGAGAACATCAGGTAGGTTTAGGGTGGTTTTGGGGTGGATCTATGGTTTTGGGGATTTTCTTCCAGTTTTGGTGGTGATGCCGTTCTTGTTTGGGGTGTTTTTGACGTTTTTTGGGGTCTCTGTTGGGTTCTGTTGGGTTCTCGTTGGTCATCGTGTTGGAAAAGGGTAAATTGTGTTTTTTGGAGAACATCAGGTAGGTTTAGGGTGTCTTTGGGGTGGATCTATGGTTTTGGGGGATTTTCTTCCAGTTTTGGTGGTGATGCCGTTCTTGTTTGGGGTGTTTTTGACCTTTTTTGGGATCTCTGTTGGGTTCTGTTTGGTTCTCGTTGGTCATCGTGTTGGAAAAGGGTAAATTGTGGGTTTTGGAGATCTTCAGGTAGGTTTATGGGGAGTTTTCGCGTGGATTCATGGTATTTGGGGTTTTCTTCTTTTTGGTGGAGTGATCCTCTCCTTTCTTCGGGTGATTTTGAAGTGTTTTGGGGTTTCCGTTGCGTTTCGTTGAATTCCTAATGTGTTTTATGGTGGTTTGGAGCGTGCTTTTGGGATTAGGAGAACATCAGGTAGGTTTAGGGTGTCTTTGGGGTGGATCTATGGTATTTGGGGTTTTTCTTCTATTTTTTGGCGTGATCCTGTTCTTTTTTGGGGTGTATTTGAAGTGTTTTGGGGTCTCCGTTGGGTTTTGTTTTGGTTCTCGTTGGTCATCATGGTGGAAAAGGGTAAATTGTGGGTTTTGGAGAACATCAGGTAGGTTTAGGGTGGTTTTGGGGTGGATCTATGGTTTTGGGGATTTTCTTCCAGTTTTGGTGGTGATGCCGTTCTTGTTTGGGGTGTTTTTGACGTTTTTTGGGGTCTCTGTTTGGGTTCTGTTTGGTTCTCGTTGGTCATCGTGTTGGAAAAGGGTAAATTGTGGTTTTTGGAGAAGATCAGGTAGGTTTAGGGTGGTTTTGGGGTGGATCTATGGTTTTGGGGGATTTTCTTCCAGTTTTGGTGGTGATGCCGTTCTTGTTTGGGGTGTTTTTGACGTTTTTTTGGGGTCTCTGTTGGGTTCTGTTGGGTTCTCGTTGGTCATCGTGTTGGAAAAGGGTAAATTGTGGTTTTTGGAGAAGATCAGGTAGGTTTAGGGTGGTTTTGGGGTGGATCTATGGTTTTGGTGGATTTTCTTCCAGTTTTGGGGGTGATGCCGATATTTTTTGGGGTGTTTTTGACGTGTTTTGGGGTCACCATTAGGTTTTGTTGGGTTCTTGTTTGTCATTATGTTAAATAGGTGTGGATTGTTGTTTTTGGAGAAGATCAGGTAGGTTTAGGGTGGTTTGGGGTGGATCTATGGTTTTGGGGGATTTTCTTCCAGTTTTGGTGGTGATGCCGTTTCTTGTTTGGGGTGTTTTGACGTTTTTTGGGTCTCTGTTGGGTTCTGTTGGGTTCTCGTTGGTCATCGTGTTGGAAAAGGGTAAATTGTGGGTTTTGGAGAACATCAGGTAGGTTTAGGGTGGTTTTGGGGTGGATCTATGGTTTTGGGGATTTTCTTCCAGTTTTGGTGGTGATGCCGTTCTTGTTTGGGGTGTTTTTGACGTTTTTAGGGGTCTCTGTTGGGTTCTGTTGGGTTCTCGTTGGTCATCGTGTTGGAAAAGGGTAAATTGTGGTTTTTGGAGAAGATCAGGTAGGTTTAGGGTGGTTTTGGGGTGGATCTATGGTTTTGGGGGGATTTTCTTCCAGTTTTGGGGGGTGATGCCGTTCTTGTTTGGGGTGTTTTTGACGTTTTTTGGGGTCTTCGTTGGATTTTGTTGGGTTCTCGTTGGTTATCATGGTGGAAAAGGGTAAATTGTGGGTTTTGGAGAACATCAGGTAGGTTTAGGGTGGTTTTGGGGTGGATCTATGGTTTTGGCGTAATTTTCTTCCAGTTTTGGGGGTGATGCCGATATTTTTTGGGTGTTTTTTACGTGTTTTGGGGTCTCCATTAGTTTTGTTGGGTTCTTGTTTGTCATTATGTTAAATAGGAGTGGATTGTGGGTTTTGGAGAACATCAGGTAGTTTTAGGGTGGTTTTGGGGTGGATCTATGGTTTTGGGGGATTTTCTTCCAGTTTTGGTGGTGATGCCGTTCTTGGTTTGGGGGTGTTTTTGACGTTTTTTGGGGTCTCTGTTGGGTTCGGTTGGTTCTCGTTGGTCATCGTGTTGGAAAAGGGTAAATTGTGGTTTTTGGAGAACATCAGGTAGGTTTAGGGTGTCTTTGGGGTGGATCTATGGTTTTGGGGATTTTCTTCCAGTTTTGGTGGTGATGCCGTTCTTGTTTGGGGTGTTTTTGACGTGTTTTGGTGTCTCCATTAGGTTTTGTTGGGTTCTTTGTTTGTCATTATGTTAAATAGGTGTGGATTGTGTTTTTTGGAGAACATCAGGTAGGTTTAGGGTGTCTTTGGGGTGGATCTATGGTTTTGGGGGATTTTCTTCCAGGTTTTGGGGGTGATGCCGTTCTTGTTTGGGGTGTTTTTGACGTTTTTTGGGGTCTCTGTTGGGTTCTGTTGGGTTCTCGTTGGTCATCATGGTGGAAAAGGGTAAATTGTGGTTTTTGGAGAACATCAGGTAGGTTTAGGGTGGTTTTGGGGTGGATCTATGGTTTTGGGGGATTTTCTTCCAGTTTTGGTGGTGATGCCGTTCTTGTTTGGGGTGTTTTTGACGTTTTTTGGGGTCTCTGTTGGGTTCTGTTGGGTTCTCGTTGGTCATCGTGTTGGAAAGGGTAAATTGTGGTTTTTGGAGAAGATCAGGTAGGTTTAGGGTGGTTTTGGGGTGGATCTATGGTTTTGGGGGATTTTCTTCCAGTTTTGGTGGTGATGCCGTTTCTTGTTTGGGGTGTTTTTGACGTTTTTTGGGGTCTCTGTTGGGTTCTGTTGGGTTCTCGTTGGTCATCGTGTTGGAAAAGGGTAAATTGTGGGTTTTGGAGAACATCAGGTAGGTTTAGGGTGGTTTTGGGGTGGATCTATGGTTTTGGGGATTTTCTTCCAGTTTTGGTGGTGATGCCGTTCTTGTTTGGGGTGTTTTTGACGTTTTTTGGGGTCTCTGTTGGGTTCTGTTGGGTTCTCGTTGGTCATCGTGTTGGAAAAGGGTAAATTGTGTTTTTTGGAGAACATCAGGTAGGTTTAGGGTGTCTTTGGGGTGGATCTATGGTTTTGGTGGATTTTCTTCCAGTTTTGGTGGTGATGCCGTTCTTGTTTGGGGTGTTTTTGACGTTTTTTTGGGATCTCTGTTGGGTTCTGTTGGGTTCTCGTTGGTCATCGTGTTGGAAAAGGGTAAATTGTGGGTTTGGAGAACTTCAGGTAGGTTTAGGGGGAGTTTTCGCGTGGATTCATGGTATTTGGGGTTTTCTCTTTTTGGGGGAGTGATCCTCTCCTTTCTTCGGGTGATTTTGAAGTGTTTTGGGGTTTCCGTTGCGTTTCGTTGAATTCCTAATGTGTTTTATGGTGGTTTGGAGTGTGCTTTGGGATTAGGAGAACATCAGGTAGGTTTAGGGTGTCTTTGGGGGTGGATCTATGGTATTTGGGGTTTTCTTCTATTTTTTGGCGTGATCCTGTTCTTTTTTGGGGTGTATTTGAAGTGTTTTGGGGTCTCCGTTGGGTTTTGTTTGGTTCTCGTTGGTCATCATGGTGGAAAAGGGTAAATTGTGGGTTTTGGAGAACATCAGGTAGGTTTAGGGTGGTTTTGGGGTGGATCTATGGTTTTGGGGGATTTTCTTCCAGTTTTGGTGGTGATGCCGTTCTTGTTTGGGGTGTTTTTGACGTTTTTTGGGGTCTCTGTTGGGTTCTGTTGGGTTCTCGTTGGTCATCGTGTTGGAAAAGGGTAAATTGTGTTTTTTGGAGAAGATCAGGTAGGTTTAGGGTGGTTTTGGGGTGGATCTATGGTTTTGGTGTATTTTCTTCCAGTTTTGGTGGTGATGCCGTTCTTGTTTGGGGTGTTTTTGACGTTTTTTGGGGTCCCTGTTGGGTTCTGTTGGGTTCTCGTTGGTCATCGTGTTGGGAAAAGGGGTAAATTGTGGGTTTTGGAGAACTTCAGGTAGGTTTAGGGGAGTTTTCGCGTGGATTCATGGTATTTGGGGTTTTCTTCTTTTTGGGGGAGTGATCCTCTCCTTTCTTCGGGTGATTTTGAAGTGTTTTGGGGTTTCCGTTGCGTTTCGTTGAATTCCTAATGTGTTTTATGGTGGTTTGGAGCGTGCTTTGGGATAAGGAGAACATCAGGTAGGTTTAGGGTGTCTTTTGGGGTGGATCTATGGTATTTGGGGTTTTCTTCTATTTTTTGGCGTGATCCTGTTCTTTTTTGGGGTGTATTTGAAGTGTTTTGGGTCTCCGTTGGGTTTTGTTTGGTTCTCGTTGGTCATCATGGTGGAAAAGGGTAAATTGTGGTTTTTGGAGAACATCAAGTAGGTTTAGGGTGGTTTTGGGGTGGATCTATGTTTTGGCGTATTTTCTTCCAGTTTTGGTGGTGATGCCGTTCTTGTTTGGGGTGTTTTTGACGTTTTTTGGGGTCTCTGTTGGTTCTGTTGGGTTCTCGTTGGTCATCGTGTTGGAAAAGGGTAAATTGTGGGTTTTGGAGAAGATCAGGTAGGTTTAGGGTGGTTTTGGGGTGGATCTATGGTTTTTGGGGGATTTTCTTCCAGTTTTGGGGGTGATGCCGTTCTTGTTTGGGGTGTTTTTGACGTTTTTTGGGGTCTTCGTTGGATTTTGTTGGGTTCTCGTTGGTTATCATGGTGGAAAAGGGTAAATTGTGGGTTTTGGAGAACATCAGGTAGGTTTAGGGTGGTTTTGGGGTGGATCTATGGTTTTGGCGTATTTTCTTCCAGTTTTGGGGGTGATGCCGATATTTTTTGGGGTGTTTTTTACATGTTTTGGTTTCTCCATTAGGTTTTGTTGGGTTCTTGTTTGTCATTATGTTAAATAGGAGTGGATTGTGGGTTTTGGAGAACATCAGGTACGTTTAGGGTGTCTTTGGGGTGGATCTATGGTTTTGGGGGATTTTCTTCCAGTTTTGGTGGTGATGCCGTTCTTGTTTGGGGTGTTTTTGACGTGTTTTGGGGTCTCCATTAGGTTTTGTTGGGTTCTTGTTTGTCATTATGTTAAATAGGTGTGGATTGTGTTTTTTGGAGAAGATCAGGTAGGTTAGGGTGTCTTTGGGGTGGATCTATGGTTTTGGGGGATTTTCTTCCAGTTTTGGTGGTGATGCCGTTCTTGTTTGGGGTGTTTTTGACGTTTTTTGGGGTCTCTGTTGGGTTCTGTTGGGTTCTCGTTGGTCATCGTGTTGGAAAAGGGTAAATTGTGGGTTTTGGAGAACATCAGGTAGGTTTAGGGTGGTTTTGGGGTGGATCTATGGTTTTGGGGGATTTTCTTCCAGTTTTGGTGGTGATGCCGTTCTTGTTTGGGTGTTTTTGACGTTTTTTGAGGTCTCTGTTGGGTTCTGTTGGGTTCTCGTTGGTCATCGTGTTGGAAAAAGGGTAAATTGTGGTTTTTGGAGAACATCAGGTAGGTTTAGGGTGGTTTTGGGGTGGATCTATGGTTTTGGGGGATTTTCTTCCAGTTTTGGTGGTGATGCCGTTCTTGTTTGGGGTGTTTTTGACGTTTTTTGGGGTCTCTGTTGGGTTCTGTTGGGTTCTCGTTGGTCATCGTGTTGGAAAAGGGTAAATTGTGTTTTTTGGAGAACATCAGGTAGGTTTAGGGTGTCTTTGGGGTGGATCTATGGTTTTGGGGGATTTTCTTCCAGTTTTGGTGGTGATGCCGTTCTTGTTTGGGGTTGTTTTTGACCTTTTTTGGGATCTCTGTTGGGTTCTGTTTGGTTCTCGTTGGTCATCGTGTTGGAAAAGGGTAAATTGTGGGTTTGGAGAACTTCAGGTAGGTTTAGGGGGAGTTTTCGCGTGGATTCATGGTATTTGGGGTTTTCTTCTTTTTGGTGGAGTGATCCTCTCCTTTCTTCGGGTGATTTTGAAGTGTTTTGGGGTTTCCGTTGCGTTTCGTTGAATTTCCTAATGTGTTTTATGGTGGTTTGGAGCGTGCTTTGGGATTAGGAGAACATCAGGTAGGTTTAGCTTTGGGGTGGATCTATGGTATTTGGGGTTTTCTTCTATTTTTTGGCGGTGATCCTGTTCTTTTTTGGGGTGTATTTGAAGTGTTTTGGGGTCTCCGTTGGGTTTTGTTTGGTTCTCGTTGGTCATCATGGTGGAAAAGGGTAAATTGTGGGTTTTGGAGAACATCAGGTAGGTTTAGGGTGGTTTTGGGGTGGATCTATGGTTTTGGGGGATTTTCTTCCAGTTTTGGTGGTGATGCCGTTCTTGTTTGGGGTGTTTTTGACGTTTTTGGGGTCTCTGTTGGGTTCTGTTTGGTTCTCGTTGGTCATCGTGTTGGAAAAGGGTAAATTGTGGTTTTTGGAGAAGATCAGGTAGGTTTAGGGTGGTTTTGGGGTGGATCTATGGTTTTGGGGGATTTTCTTCCAGTTTTGGTGGTGATGCCGTTCTTGTTTGGGGTGTTTTTGACGTTTTTTGGGGTCTCTGTTGGGTTCTGTTGGGTTCTCGTTGGTCATCGTGTTGGAAAAGGGTAAATTGTGGTTTTTGGAGAAGATCAGGTAGGTTTAGGGTGGTTTTGGGGTGGATCTATGGTTTTGGGGGATTTTCTTCCAGTTTTGGGGGTGATGCCGATATTTTTTGGGGTGTTTTTGACGTGTTTTGGGGTCACCATTAGGTTTTGTTGGGTTCTTGTTTGTCATTATGTTAAATAGGTGTGGATTGTTGTTTTTGGAGAAGATCAGTTAGGTTTAGGGTGGTTTTGGGGTGGATCTATGGTTTTGGGGGATTTTCTTCCAGTTTTGGTGGTGATGCCGTTCTTGTTTGGGGTGTTTTTGACGTTTTTTGGGGTCTCTGTTGGGTTCTGTTGGGTTCTCGTTGGTCATCGTGTTGGAAAAGGGTAAATTGTGGGTTTTGGAGAACATCAGGTAGGTTTAGGGTGGTTTTGGGGTGGATCTATGGTTTTGGGGGATTTTCTTCCAGTTTTGGTGGTGATGCCGTTCTTGTTTGGGGTGTTTTTGACGTTTTTAGGGGTCTCTGTTGGGTTCTGTTGGGTTCTCGTTGGTCATCGTGTTGGAAAAGGGTAAATTGTGGTTTTTGGAGAAGATCAGGTAGGTTTAGGGTGGTTTTGGGGTGGATCTATGGTTTTGGGGGATTTTCTTCCAGTTTTGGGGGTGATGCCGTTCTTGTTTGGGGTGTTTTTGACGTTTTTTGGGGTCTTCGTTGGATTTTGTTGGGTTCTCGTTGGTTATCATGGTGGAAAAGGGTAAATTGTGGGTTTTGGAGAACATCAGGTAGGTTTAGGGTGGTTTTGGGGTGGATCTATGGTTTTGGCGTATTTTCTTCCAGTTTTGGGGGTGATGCCGATATTTTTTGGGGTGTTTTTTACGTGTTTTGGGGTCTCCATTAGGTTTTGTTGGGTTCTTGTTTGTCATTATGTTAAATAGGAGTGGATTGTGGGTTTTGGAGAACATCAGGTAGTTTTAGGGTGGTTTTGGGGTGGATCTATGGTTTTGGGGGATTTTCTTCCAGTTTTGGTGGTGATGCCGTTCTTGTTTGGGGTGTTTTTGACGTTTTTTGGGGTCTCTGTTGGGTTCTGTTGGGTTCTCGTTGGTCATCGTGTTGGAAAAGGGTAAATTGTGGTTTTTGGAGAACATCAGGTAGGTTTAGGGTGTCTTTGGGGTGGATCTATGGTTTTGGGGGATTTTCTTCCAGTTTTGGTGGTGATGCCGTTCTTGTTTGGGGTGTTTTTGACGTGTTTTGGTGTCTCCATTAGGTTTTGTTGGGTTCTTGTTTGTCATTATGTTAAATAGGTGTGGATTGTGTTTTTTGGAGAACATCAGGTAGGTTTAGGGTGTCTTTGGGGTGGATCTATGGTTTTGGTGGATTTTCTTCCAGTTTTGGTGGTGATGCCGTTCTTGTTTGGGGTGTTTTTGACGTTTTTTGGGGTCTCTGTTGGGTTCTGTTGGGTTCTCGTTGGTCATCATGGTGGAAAAGGGTAAATTGTGGTTTTTGGAGAACATCAGGTAGGTTTAGGGTGGTTTTGGGGTGGATCTATGGTTTTGGGGGATTTTCTTCCAGTTTTGGTGGTGATGCCGTTCTTGTTTGGGGTGTTTTTGACGTTTTTTGGGGTCTCTGTTGGGTTCTGTTGGGTTCTCGTTGGTCATCGTGTTGGAAAAGGGTAAATTGTGGTTTTTGGAGAAGATCAGGTAGGTTTAGGGTGGTTTTGGGGTGGATCTATGGTTTTGGGGGATTTTCTTCCAGTTTTGGTGGTGATGCCGTTCTTGTTTGGGGTGTTTTTGACGTTTTTTGGGGTCTCTGTTGGGTTCTGTTGGGTTCTCGTTGGTCATCGTGTTGGAAAAGGGTAAATTGTGGGTTTTGGAGAACATCAGGTAGGTTTAGGGTGGTTTTGGGGTGGATCTATGGTTTTGGGGGATTTTCTTCCAGTTTTGGGGGTGATGCCGTTCTTCTTTGGGGTGTTTTTGATGTTTTTTGGGGTCTCTGTTGGGTTCTGTTGGGTTCTCGTTGGTCATCGTGTTGGAAAAGGGTAAATTGTGGTTTTTGGAGAACATCAGGTAGGTTTAGGGTGGTTTTGGGGTGGATCTATGGTTTTGGGGGATTTTCTTCCAGTTTTGGTGGTGATGCCGTTCTTGTTTGGGGTGTTTTTGACGTTTTTTGGGGTCTCTGTTGGGTTCTGTTGGGTTCTCGTTGGTCATCGTGTTGGAAAAGGGTAAATTGTGTTTTTTGGAGAACATCAGGTAGGTTTAGGGTGTCTTTGGGGTGGATCTATGGTTTGGGGGGATTTTCTTCCAGTTTTGGTGTGATGCCGTTCTTGTTTGGGGTGTTTTTGACGTTTTTTGGGATCTCTGTTGGGTTCTGTTGGGTTCTCGTTGGTCATCGTGTTGGAAAAGTGCAAATTGTGGGTTTTGGAGAACTTCAGGTAGGTTTAGGGGGAGTTTTCGCGTGGATTCATGGTATTTGGGGTTTTCTTCTTTTTGGGGGAGTGATCCTCTCCTTTCTTCGGGTGATTTTGAAGTGTTTTGGGGTTTCCGTTGCGTTTCGTTGAATTCCTAATGTGTTTTATGGTGGTTTGGAGTGTGCTTTGGGATTAGGAGAACATCAGGTAGGTTTAGGGTGTCTTTGGGGTGGATCTATGGTATTTGGGGTTTTCTTCTATTTTTTGGCGTGATCCTGTTCTTTTTTGGGGTGTATTTGAAGTGTTTTGGGGTCTCCGTTGGGTTTTGTTTGGTTCTCGTTGGTCATCATGGTGGAAAAGGGTAAATTGTGGGTTTTGGAGAACATCAGGTAGGTTTAGGGTGGTTTTGGGGTGGATCTATGGTTTTGGGGGATTTTCTTCCAGTTTTGGTGGTGATGCCGTTCTTGTTTGGGGTGTTTTTGACGTTTTTTGGGGTCTCTGTTGGGTTCTGTTTGGTTCTCGTTGGTCATCGTGTTGGAAAAGGGTAAATTGTGGTTTTTGGAGAAGATCAGGTAGGTTTAGGGTGGTTTTGGGGTGGATCTATGGTTTTGGGGGATTTTCTTCCAGTTTTGGTGGTGATGCCGTTCTTGTTTGGGGTGTTTTTTACGTTTTTGGGGTCTCCGTTGGATTTTGTTGGGTTCTCGTTGGTTATCATGGTGGAAAAGGGTAAATTGTGGGTTTTGGAGAACATCAGGTAGGTTTAGGGTGGTTTTGGGGTGGATCTATGGTTTTGGCGTATTTTCTTCCAGTTTTGGGGGTGATGCCGATATTTTTTGGGGTGTTTTTTACGTGTTTTGGGGTCTCCATTAGGTTTTGTTGGGTTCTTGTTTGTCATTATGTTAAATAGGAGTGGATTGTGGGTTTTGGAGAACATCAGGTAGTTTTAGGGTGGTTTTGGGGTGGATCTATGGTTTTGGGGGATTTTCTTCCAGTTTTGGTGGTGATGCCGTTCTTGTTTGGGGTGTTTTTGACGTTTTTTGGGGTCTCTGTTGGGTTCTGTTGGGTTCTCGTTGGTCATCGTGTTGGAAAAGGGTAAATTGTGGTTTTTGGAGAACATCAGGGTAGGTTTAGGGGGAGTTTTCGCGTGGATTCATGGTATTGGGGTTTTCTTCTTTTTGGGGGAGTGATCCTCTCCTTTCTTCGGGTGATTTTGAAGTGTTTTGGGGTTTCCGTTGCGTTTCGTTGAATTCCTAATGTGTTTTATGGTGGTTTGGAGCGTGCTTTGGGATTAGGAGAACATCAGGTAGGTTTAGGGTGTCTTTGGGGTGGATCTATGGTATTTGGGGTTTTCTTCTATTTTTTGGCGTGATCCTGTTCTTTTTTGGGGTGTATTTGAAGTGTTTTGTGGTCTCCGTTGGGTTTTGTTTGGTTCTCGTTGGTCATCATGGTGGAAAAGGGTAAATTGTGGGTTTTGGAGAACATCAGGTAGGTTTAGGGTGGTTTTGGGGTGGATCTATGGTTTTGGGGGATTTTCTTCCAGTTTTGGGGGTGATGCCGTTCTTGTTTGGGGTGTTTTGACGTTTTTTGGGTCTCTGTTGGGTTCTGTTGGGTTCTCGTTGGTCATCGTGTTGGAAAAGGGTAAATTGTGGTTTTTGGAGAAGATCAGGTAGGTTTAGGGTGGTTTTGGGGTGGATCTATGGTTTTGGGGGATTTTCTTCCAGTTTTGGTGGTGATGCCGTTCTTGTTTGGGGTGTTTTTGACGTTTTTTGGGGTCTCCGTTGGATTTTGTTGGGTTCTCGTTGGTTATCATGGTGGAAAAGGGTAAATTGTGGGTTTTGGAGAACATCAGGTAGGTTTAGGGTGGTTTTGGGGTGGATCTATGGTTTTGGCGTATTTTCTTCCAGTTTTGGGGGTGATGCCGATATTTTTTGGGGTGTTTTTGACGTTTTTTGGGGTCTCCATTAGGTTTTGTTGGGTTCTTGTTTGTCATTATGTTAAATAGGAGTGGATTGTGGGTTTTGGAGAACATCAGGTAGTTTTAGGGTGGTTTTGGGGTGGATCTATGGTTTTGGGGGATTTTCTTCCAGTTTTGGTGGTGATGCCGTTCTTGTTTGGGGTGTTTTTGACGTTTTTTGGGGTGTCCGTTGGATTTTGTTGGGTTCTCGTTGGTTATCATGGTGGAAAAGGGTAAATTGTGGGTTTTGGAGAAGATCAGGTAGGTTTAGGGTGGTTTTGGGGTGGATCTATGGTTTTGGGGGATTTTCTTCCAGTTTTGGGGGTGATGCCGATATTTTTTGGGGTGTTTTTGACGTGTTTTGGGGTCACCATTAGGTTTTGTTGGGTTCTTGTTTGTCATTATGTTAAATAGGAGTGGATTGTGGTTTTTGGAGAAGATCAGGTAGGTTTAGGGTGGTTTTGGGGTGGATCTATGGTTTTGGGGGATTTTCTTCCAGTTTTGGTGGTGATGCCGTTCTTGTTTGGGGTGTTTTTGACGTTTTTTGGGGTCTCTGTTGGGTTCTGTTGGGTTCTCGTTGGTCATCGTGTTGGAAAAGGGTAAATTGTGGGTTTTGGAGAACTTCAGGTAGGTTTAGGGGGAGTTTTCGCGTGAATTCATGGTATTTGGGGTTTTCTTCTTTTTGGGGGAGTGATCCTCTCCTTTCTTCGGGTGATTTTGAAGTGTTTTGGGGTTTCCGTTGCGTTTCGTTGAATTCCTAATGTGTTTTATGGTGGTTTGGAGAGTGCTTTGGGATTAGGAGAACATCAGGTAGGTTTAGGGTGTCTTTGGGGTGGATCTATGGTATTTGGGGTTTTCTTCTATTTTTTGGCGTGATCCTGTTCTTTTTTGGGGTGTATTTGAAGTGTTTTGGGGTCTCCGTTGGGTTTTGTTTGTTTCTCGTTGGTCATCATGGTGGAAAAGGGTAAATTGTGGTTTTTTGGAGAACATCAGGTAGGGTTTAGGGTGGTTTTGGGGTGGATCTATGGTTTTGGCGTATTTTCTTCCAGTTTTGGTGGTGATGCCGTTCTTGTTTGGGGTGTTTTTGACGTTTTTTGGGGTCTCTGTTGGGTTCTGTTGGGTTCTCGTTGGTCATCGTGTTGGAAAAGGGTAAATTGTGGGTTTTGGAGAACATCAGGTAGGTTTAGGGTGGTTTTGGGGTGGATCTATGGTTTTGGGGGATTTTCTTCCAGTTTTGGTGGTGATGCCGTTCTTGTTTGGGGGTGTTTTTGACGTTTTTTGGGGTCTCTGTTGGGTTCTGTTGGGTTCTCGTTGGTCATCGTGTTGGAAAAGGGTAAATTGTGGTTTTTGGAGAAGATCAGGTAGGTTTAGGGTGGTTTTGGGGTGGATCTATGGTTTTGGGGGATTTTCTTCCAGTTTTGGGGTGATGCCGTTCTTGTTTGGGGTGTTTTTGACGTTTTTTGGGGTCTCCGTTGGATTTTGTTGGGTTCTCGTTGGTTATCATGGTGGAAAAGGGTAAATTGTGGGTTTTGGAGAACATCAGGTAGGTTTAGGGGTGGTTTTGGGGTGGATCTATGGTTTTGCGTATTTTCTTCCAGTTTGGGGGTGATGCCGATATTTTTTGGGGTGTTTTTTACGTGTTTTGTGGTCTGCATTAGGTTTTGTTGGGTTCTTGTTTGTCATTATGTTAAATAGGAGTGGATTGTGGGTTTTGGAGAACATCAGGTAGTTTTAGGGTGGTTTTGGGGTGGATCTATGGTTTTGGGGGATTTTCTTCCAGTTTTGGTGGTGATGCCGTTCTTGTTTGGGGTGTTTTTGACGTTTTTTGGGGTCTCTGTTGGGTTCTGTTGGGTTCTCGTTGGTCATCGTGTTGGAAAAGGGTAAATTGTGTTTTTTGGAGAACATCAGGTACGTTTAGGGTGTCTTTGGGGTGGATCTATGGTTTTGGGGGATTTCTTCCAGTTTTGGTGGTGATGCCGTTCTTGTTTGGGGTGTTTTTGACGTGTTTTGGTGTCTCCATTAGGTTTTGTTGGGTTCTTGTTTGTCATTATGTTAAATAGGTGTGGATTGTGTTTTTTGGAGAACATCAGGTAGGTTTAGGGTGTCTTTGGGGTGGATCTATGGTTTTGGTGGATTTTCTTCCAGTTTTGGTGGTGATGCCGTTCTTGTTTGGGGTGTTTTTGACGTTTTTTGGGGTCTCTGTTGGGTTCTGTTGGGTTCTCGTTGGTCATCGTGTTGGAAAAGGGTAAATTGTGGTTTTTTGGAGAAGATCAGGTAGGTTTAGGGTGGTTTTGGGGTGGATCTATGGTTTTGGGGGATTTTCTTCCAGTTTTGGTGGTGATGCCGTTCTTGTTTGGGGTGTTTTTGACGTTTTTTGGGGTCTCTGTTGGGTTCTGTTGGGTTCTCGTTGGTCATCGTGTTGGAAAAGGGTAAATTGTGGTTTTTGGAGAACATCAGGTAGGTTTAGGGTGGTTTTGGGGTGGATCTATGGTTTTGGGGGATTTTCTTCCAGTTTTGGTGGTGATGCCGTTCTTGTTTGGGGTGTTTTTGACGTTTTTTGGGGTCTCTGTTGGGTTCTGTTGGGTTCTCGTTGGTCATCGTGTTGGAAAAGGGTAAATTGTGTTTTTTGGAGAACATCAGGTAGGTTTAGGGTGTCTTTGGGGTGGATCTATGGTTTTGGTGGATTTTCTTCCAGTTTTGGTGGTGATGCCGTTCTTGTTTGGGGTGTTTTTGACGTTTTTTGGGATCTCTGTTGGGTTCTTGTTGGGTTCTCGTTGGTCATCGTGTTGGAAAAGGGTAAATTGTGGTTTTTGGAGAACTTCAGGTAGGTTTAGGGGGAGTTTTCGCGTGGATTCATGGTATTTGGGGTTTTCTTCTTTTTTGGGGGAGTGATCCTCTCCTTTCTTCGGGTGATTTTGAAGTGTTTTGGGGTTTCCGTTGCGTTTCGTTGAATTCCTAATGTGTTTTATGGTGGTTTGGAGTGTGCTTTGGGATTAGGAGAACATCAGGTAGGTTTAGGGTGTCTTTGGGGTGGATCTATGGTATTTGGGGTTTTCTTCTATTCTTTGGCGTGATCCTGTTCTTTTTTGGGTGTATTTGAAGTGTTTTGGGGTCTCCGTTGGGTTTTGTTTGGTTCTCGTTGGTCATCATGGTGGAAAAGGGTAAATTGTGGGTTTTGGAGAACATCAGGTAGGTTTAGGGTGGTTTTGGGGTGGATCTATGGTTTTGGGGATTTTCTTCCAGTTTTGGTGGTGATGCCGTTCTTGTTTGGGGTGTTTTTGACGTTTTTTGTGGTCTCTGTTGGGTTCTGTTGGGTTCTCGTTGGTCATCGTGTTGGAAAAGGGTAAATTGTGGTTTTTGGAGAAGATCAGGTAGGTTTAGGGTGGTTTTGGGGTGGATCTATGGTTTTGGGGGATTTTCTTCCAGTTTTGGGGGTGATGCCGTTCTTGTTTGGGGTGTTTTTGACGTTTTTTGGGGTCTCTGTTGGGTTCTGTTTGGTTCTCGTTGGTCATCGTGTTGGAAAAGGGTAAATTGTGGTTTTTGGAGAAGATCAGGTAGGTTTAGGGTGGTTTTGGGGTGGATCTATGGTTTTGGGGGATTTTCTTCCAGTTTTGGGGGTGATGCCGTTCTTGTTTGGGGTGTTTTTGACGTTTTTTGGGGTCTCCGTTGGATTTTGTTGGGTTCTCGTTGGTTATCATGGTGGAAAAGGGTAAATTGTGGGTTTTGGAGAACATCAGGTAGGTTTAGGGTGGTTTTGGGGTGGATCTATGGTTTTGGCGTATTTTCTTCCAGTTTTGGGGGTGATGCCGATATTTTTTGGGGTGTTTTTTACGTGTTTTGGGGTCTCCATTAGGTTTTGTTGGGTTCTTGTTTGTCATTATGTTAAATAGGAGTGGATTGTGGGTTTTGGAGAACATCAGGTAGGTTTAGGGTGGTTTTGGGGTGGATCTATGGTTTTGGGGGATTTTCTTCCAGTTTTGGTGGTGATGCCGTTCTTGTTTGGGGTGTTTTTGACGTTTTTTGGGATCTCTGTTGGGTTCTGTTGGGTTCTCGTTGGTCATCGTGTTGGAAAAGGGTAAATTGTGGGTTTTGGAGAACTTCAGGTAGGTTTAGGGGAGTTTTCGCGTGGATTCATGGTATTTGGGGTTTTCTTCTTTTTGGGGGAGTGATCCTCTCCTTTCTTCGGGTGATTTTGAAGTGTTTTGGGGTTTCCGTTGCGTTTCGTTGAATTCCTAATGTGTTTTATGGTGGTTTGGAGCGTGCTTTGGGATTAGGAGAACATCAGGTAGGTTTAGGGTGTCTTTGGGGTGGATCTATGGTATTTGGGGTTTTCTTCTATTTTTTGGCGTGATCCTGTTCTTTTTTTGGGGTGTATTTGAAGTGTTTTGGGGTCTCCGTTGGGTTTTGTTTGGTTCTCGTTGGTCATCATGGTGGAAAAGGGTAAATTGTGGGTTTTGGAGAACATCAGGTAGGTTTAGGGTGGTTTTGGGGTGGATCTATGGTTTTGGGGGATTTTCTTCCAGTTTTGGGGGTGATGCCGTTCTTGTTTGGGGTGTTTTTGACGTTTTTTGGGGTCTCTGTTGGGTTCTGTTTGGTTCTCGTTGGTCATCGTGTTGGAAAAGGGTAAATTGTGGTTTTTGGAGAAGATCAGGTAGGTTTAGGGTGGTTTTGGGGTGGATCTATGGTTTTGGGGGATTTTCTTCCAGTTTTGGTGGTGATGCCGTTCTTGTTTGGGGTGTTTTTGACGTTTTTTGTGGTCTCTGTTGGGTTCTGTTGGGTTCTCGTTGGTCATCGTGTTGGAAAAGGGTAAATTGTGGTTTTTGGAGAAGATCAGGTAGGTTTAGGGTGGTTTTGGGGTGGATCTATGGTTTTGGGGGATTTTCTTCCAGTTTTGGTGGTGATGCCGTTCTTGTTTGGGGTGTTTTTGACGTTTTTTGGGGTCTCTGTTGGATTTTGTTGGGTTCTCGTTGGTTATCATGGTGGAAAAGGGTAAATTGTGGGTTTTGGAGAACATCAGGTAGGTTTAGGGTGGTTTTGGGGTGGATCTATGGTTTTGGCGTATTTTCTTCCAGTTTTGGGGGTGATGCCGATATTTTTTGGGGTGTTTTTGACGTTTTTTGGGGTCTCCATTAGGTTTTGTTGGGTTCTTGTTTGTCATTATGTTAAATAGGAGTGGATTGTGGGTTTTGGAGAACATCAGGTAGTTTTAGGGTGGTTTTGGGGTGGATCTATGGTTTTGGGGGATTTTCTTCCAGTTTTGGTGGTGATGCCGTTCTTGTTTGGGGTGTTTTTGACGTTTTTTGGGGTCTCTGTTGGGTTCTGTTGGGTTCTCGTTGGTCATCGTGTTGGAAAAGGGTAAATTGTGTTTTTTGGAGAACATCAGGTAGGTTTAGGGTGTCTTTGGGGTGGATCTATGGTTTTGGTGGATTTTCTTCCAGTTTTGGTGGTGATGCCGTTCTTGTTTGGGGTGTTTTTGACGTTTTTTGGGATCTCTGTTGGGTTCTGTTGGGTTCTCGTTGGTCATCGTGTTGTAAAAGTGTAAATTGTGGGTTTTGGAGAACTTCAGGTAGGTTTAGGGGGAGTTTTCGCGTGGATTCATGGTATTTGGGGTTTTCTTCTTTTTGGGGGAGTGATCCTCTCCTTTCTTCGGGTGATTTTGAAGTGTTTTGGGGTTTCCGTTGCGTTTCGTTGAATTCCTAATGTGTTTTATGGTGGTTTGGAGCGTGCTTTGGGATTAGGAGAACATCAGGTAGGTTTAGGGTGTCTTTGGGGTGGATCTATGGTATTTGGGGTTTTCTTCTATTTTTTGGCGTGATCCTGTTCTTTTTTGGGGTGTATTTGAAGTGTTTTGGGGTCTCCGTTGGGTTTTGTTTGGTTCTCGTTGGTCATCATGGTGGAAAAGGGTAAATTGTGGGTTTTGGAGAACATCAGGTAGGTTTAGGGTGGTTTTGGGGTGGATCTATGGTTTTGGGGGATTTTCTTCCAGTTTTGGGGGTGATGCCGTTCTTGTTTGGGGTGTTTTTGACGTTTTTTGGGGTCTCTGTTGGGTTCTGTTGGGTTCTCGTTGGTCATCGTGTTGGAAAAGGGTAAATTGTGGTTTTTGGAGAAGATCAGGTAGGTTTAGGGTGGTTTTGGGGTGGATCTATGGTTTTGGGGGATTTTCTTCCAGTTTTGGTGGTGATGCCGTTCTTGTTTGGGGTGTTTTTGACGTTTTTTGGGGTCTCTGTTGGGTTCTGTTGGGTTCTCGTTGGTCATCGTGTTGGAAAAGGGTAAATTGTGGTTTTTGGAGAAGATCAGGTAGGTTTAGGGTGGTTTTGGGGTGGATCTATGGTTTTGGGGGATTTTCTTCCAGTTTTGGGGGTGATGCCGTTCTTGTTTGGGGTGTTTTTGACGTTTTTTGGGGTCTCTGTTGGATTTTGTTGGGTTCTCGTTGGTTATCATGGTGGAAAAGGGTAAATTGTGGGTTTTGGAGAACATCAGGTAGGTTTAGGGTGGTTTTGGGGTGGATCTATGGTTTTGGCGTATTTTCTTCCAGTTTTGGGGGTGATGCCGATATTTTTTGGGGTGTTTTTGACGTTTTTTGGGGTCTCCATTAGGTTTTGTTGGGTTCTTGTTTGTCATTATGTTAAATAGGAGTGGATTGTGGGTTTTGGAGAACATCAGGTAGTTTTAGGGTGGTTTTGGGGTGGATCTATGGTTTTGGGGGATTTTCTTCCAGTTTTGGTGGTGATGCCGTTCTTGTTTGGGGTGTTTTTGACGTTTTTTGGGGTCTCTGTTGGGTTCTGTTGGGTTCTCGTTGGTCATCGTGTTGGAAAAGGGTAAATTGTGTTTTTTGGAGAACATCAGGTAGGTTTAGGGTGTCTTTGGGGTGGATCTATGGTTTTGGGGGATTTTCTTCCAGTTTTGGTGGTGATGCCGTTCTTGTTTGGGGTGTTTTTGACGTGTTTTGGTGTCTCCATTAGGTTTTGTTGGGTTCTTGTTTGTCATTATGTTAAATAGGTGTGGATTGTGTTTTTTGGAAAACATCAGGTAGGTTTAGGGTGTCTTTGGGGTGGATCTATGGTTTTGGTGGATTTTCTTCCAGTTTTGGTGGTGATGCCGTTCTTGTTTGGGGTGTTTTTGACGTTTTTTGGGATCTCTGTTGGGTTCTGTTGGGTTCTCGTTGGTCATCGTGTTGGAAAAGGGTAAATTGTGGGTTTTGGAGAACTTCAGGTAGGTTTAGGGGGAGTTTTCGCGTGGATTCATGGTATTTGGGGTTTTCTTCTTTTTGGGGGAGTGATCCTCTCCTTTCTTCGGGTGATTTTGAAGTGTTTTGGGGTTTCCGTTGCGTTTCGTTGAATTCCTAATGTGTTTTATGGTGGTTTGGAGCGTGCTTTGGGATTAGGAGAACATCAGGTAGGTTTAGGGTGTCTTTGGGTGGATCTATGGTATTTGGGGTTTTCTTCTATTTTTTGGCGTGATCCTGTTCTTTTTTGGGGTGTATTTGAAGTGTTTTGGGGTCTCCGTTGGGTTTTGTTTGTTTCTCGTTGGTCATCATGGTGGAAAAGGGTAAATTGTGGTTTTTGGAGAACATCAGGTAGGTTTAGGGTGTCTTTGGGGTGGATCTATGGTTTTGGGGGATTTTCTTCCAGTTTTGGTGGTGATGCCGTTCTTGTTTGGGGTGTTTTTGACGTTTTTTGGGGTCTCTGTTGGGTTCTGTTGGGTTCTCGTTGGTCATCGTGTTGGAAAAGGGTAAATTGTGGTTTTTGGAGAAGATCAGGTAGGTTTAGGGTGGTTTTGGGGTGGATCTATGGTTTTGGGGGATTTTCTTCCAGTTTTGGGGGTGATGCCGTTCTTGTTTGGGGTGTTTTTGACGTTTTTTGGGGTCTCTGTTGGATTTTGTTGGGTTCTCGTTGGTTATCATGGTGGAAAAGGGTAAATTGTGGGTTTTGGAGAACATCAGGTAGGTTTAGGGTGGTTTTGGGGTGGATCTATGGTTTTGGCGTATTTTCTTCCAGTTTTGGGGGTGATGCCGATATTTTTTGGGGTGTTTTTGACGTTTTTTGGGGTCTCCATTAGGTTTTGTTGGGTTCTTGTTTGTCATTATGTTAAATAGGAGTGGATTGTGGGTTTTGGAGAACATCAGGTAGTTTTAGGGTGGTTTTGGGGTGGATCTATGGTTTTGGGGGATTTTCTTCCAGTTTTGGTGGTGATGCCGTTCTTGTTTGGGGTGTTTTTGACGTTTTTTGGGGTCTCTGTTGGGTTCTGTTGGGTTCTCGTTGGTCATCGTGTTGGAAAAGGGTAAATTGTGTTTTTTGGAGAACATCAGGTAGGTTTAGGGTGTCTTTGGGGTGGATCTATGGTTTTGGGGGATTTTCTTCCAGTTTTGGTGGTGATGCCGTTCTTGTTTGGGGTGTTTTTGACGTGTTTTGGTGTCTCCATTAGGTTTTGTTGGGTTCTTGTTTGTCATTATGTTAAATAGGTGTGGATTGTGTTTTTTGGAAAACATCAGGTAGGTTTAGGGTGTCTTTGGGGTGGATCTATGGTTTTGGTGGATTTTCTTCCAGTTTTGGTGGTGATGCCGTTCTTGTTTGGGGTGTTTTTGACGTTTTTTGGGATCTCTGTTGGGTTCTGTTGGGTTCTCGTTGGTCATCGTGTTGGAAAAGGGTAAATTGTGGGTTTTGGAGAACTTCAGGTAGGTTTAGGGGGAGTTTTCGCGTGGATTCATGGTATTTGGGGTTTTCTTCTTTTTGGGGGAGTGATCCTCTCCTTTCTTCGGGTGATTTTGAAGTGTTTTGGGGTTTCCGTTGCGTTTCGTTGAATTCCTAATGTGTTTTATGGTGGTTTGGAGCGTGCTTTGGGATTAGGAGAACATCAGGTAGGTTTAGGGTGTCTTTGGGTGGATCTATGGTATTTGGGGTTTTCTTCTATTTTTTGGCGTGATCCTGTTCTTTTTTGGGGTGTATTTGAAGTGTTTTGGGGTCTCCGTTGGGTTTTGTTTGTTTCTCGTTGGTCATCATGGTGGAAAAGGGTAAATTGTGGTTTTTGGAGAAGATCAGGTAGGTTTAGGGTGTCTTTGGGGTGGATCTATGGTTTTGGGGGATTTTCTTCCAGTTTTGGTGGTGATGCCGTTCTTGTTTGGGGTGTTTTTGACGTTTTTTGGGGTCTCTGTTGGGTTCTGTTGGGTTCTCGTTGGTCATCGTGTTGGAAAAGGGTAAATTGTGGTTTTTGGAGAAGATCAGGTAGGTTTAGGGTGGTTTTGGGGTGGATCTATGGTTTTGGGGGATTTTCTTCCAGTTTTGGTGGTGATGCCGTTCTTGTTTGGGGTGTTTTTGACGTTTTTTGGGGTCTCTGTTGGGTTCTGTTGGGTTCTCGTTGGTCATCGTGTTGGAAAAGGGTAAATTGTGGTTTTTGGAGAAGATCAGGTAGGTTTAGGGTGGTTTTGGGGTGGATCTATGGTTTTGGGGGATTTTCTTCCAGTTTTGGTGGTGATGCCGTTCTTGTTTGGGGTGTTTTTGACGTTTTTTGGGGTCTCTGTTGGGTTCTGTTGGGTTCTCGTTGGTCATCGTGTTGGAAAAGGGTAAATTGTGGGTTTTGGAGAACTTCAGGTAGGTTTAGGGGGAGTTTTCGCGTGGATTCATGGTATTTGGGGTTTTCTTCTTTTTGGGGGAGTGATCCTCTCCTTTCTTCGGGTGATTTTGAAGTGTTTTGGGGTTTCCGTTGCGTTTCGTTGAATTCCTAATGTGTTTTATGGTGGTTTGGAGTGTGCTTTGGGATTAGGAGAACATCAGGTAGGTTTAGGGTGTCTTTGGGGTGGATCTATGGTATTTGGGGTTTTCTTCTATTTTTTGGCGTGATCCTGTTCTTTTTTGGGGTGTATTTGAAGTGTTTTGCGGTCTCCGTTGGGTTTTGTTTGGTTCTCGTTGGTCATCATGGTGGAAAAGGGTAAATTGTGGTTTTTGGAGAACATCAGGTAGGTTTAGGGTGGTTTTGGGGTGGATCTATGGTTTTGGGGGATTTTCTTCCAGTTTTGGGGGTGATGCCGTTCTTGTTTGGGGTGTTTTTGACGTTTTTTCGGGTCTCCGTTGGATTTTGTTGGGTTCTCGTTGGTTATCATGGTGGAAAAGGGTAAATTGTGGGTTTTGGAGAACATCAGGTAGGTTTAGGGTGGTTTTGGGGTGGATCTATGGTTTTGGGGGATTTTCTTCCAGTTTTGGGGGTGATGCCGATATTTTTTGTGGTGTTTTTTACGTGTTTTGGGGTCACCATTAGGTTTTGTTGGGTTCTTGTTTGTCATTATGTTAAATAGGAGTGGATTGTGGGTTTTGGAGAACATCAGGTAGTTTTAGGGTGGTTTTGGGGTGGATCTATGGTTTTGGGGGATTTTCTTCCAGTTTTGGTGGTGATGCCGTTCTTGTTTGGGGTGTTTTTGACGTTTTTTGGGGTCTCTGTTGGGTTCTGTTGGGTTCTCGTTGGTCATCGTGTTGGAAAAGGGTAAATTGTGTTTTTTGGAGAACATCAGGTAGGTTTAGTGTGTCTTTGGGGAGGATCTATGCTTTTGGCGGATTTTCTTCCAGTTTTGGTGGTGATGCCGTTCTTGTTTGGGGTGTTTTTGACGTGTTTTGGTGTCTCCATTAGGTTTTGTTGGGTTCTTGTTTGTCATTATGTTAAATAGGAGTGGATTGTGGGTTTTGGAGAACATCAGGTAGGTTTAGGGTGGTTTTGGGGTGGATCTATGGTTTTGGGGGATTTTCTTCCAGTTTTGGTGGTGATGCCGTTCTTGTTTGGGGTGTTTTTGACGTGTTTTGGTGTCTCCATTAGGTTTTGTTGGGTTCTTGTTTGTCATTATGTTAAATAGGTGTGGATTGTGTTTTTTGGAGAACATCAGGTAGGTTTAGGGTGGTTTTGGGGTGGATGTATGGTTTTGGGGGATTTTCTTCCAGTTTTGGGGGTGATACCGTTCTTGTTTGGGGTGTTTTTGACGTTTTTTGGGGTCTCTGTTGGGTTCTGTTGGGTTCTCGTTGGTCATCGTGTTGGAAAAGGGTAAATTGTGGGTTTTGGAGAACTTCAGGTAGGTTTAGGGGGAGTTTTCGCGTGGATTCATGGTATTTGGGGTTTTCTTCTTTTTGGGGGAGTGATCCTCTCCTTTCTTCGGGTGATTTTGAAGTGTTTTGGGGTTTCCGTTGCGTTTCGTTGAATTCCTAATGTGTTTTATGGTGGTTTGGAGCGTGCTTTGGGATTAGGAGAACATCAGGTAGGTTTAGGGTGTCTTTGGGGTGGATCTATGGTATTTGGGGTTTTCTACTATTTTTTGGCGTGATCCTGTTCTTTTTTGGGGTGTATTTGAAGTGTTTTGGGGTCTCTGTTGGGTTATTTGGTTGTCGTTGGTCATCATGGTGGAAAAGGGTAAATTGTGGGTTTTGGAGAACATCAGGTAGGTTTAGGGTGGTTTTGGGGTGGATCTATGGTTTTGGGGGATTTTCTTCCAGTTTTGGTGGTGATGCCGTTCTTGTTTGGGTTTTTTTTGACGTTTTTTGGGGTCTCTGTTGGGTTCTGTTTGGTTCTCGTTGGTCATCGTGTTGGAAAAGGGTAAATTGTGGTTTTTGGAGAAGATCAGGTAGGTTTAGGGTGGTTTTGGGGTGGATCTATGGTTTTGGGGGATTTTCTTCCAGTTTTGGTGGTGATGCCGTTCTTGTTTGGGGTGTTTTTGACGTTTTTTGGGGTCTCTGTTGGGTTCTGTTGGGTTCTCGTTGGTCATCGTGTTGGAAAAGGGTAAATTGTGTTTTTTGGAGAACATCAGGTAGGTTTAGGGTGTCTTTGGGGAGGATCTATGGTTTTGGCGGATTTTCTTCCAGTTTTGGTGGTGATGCCGTTCTTGTTTGGGGTGTTTTTGACGTGTTTTGGTGTCTCCATTAGGTTTTGTTGGGTTCTTGTTTGCCATTATGTTAAATAGGAGTGGATTGTGGGTTTTGGAGAACATCAGGTAGGTTTAGGGTGGTTTTGGGGTGGATCTATGGTTTTGGCGTATTTTCTTCCAGTTTTGGGGGTGATGCCGATATTTTTTGGGGTGTTTTTTACGTGTTTTGGGGTCTCCATTAGGTTTTGTTGGGTTCTTGTTTGTCATTATGTTAAATAGGAGTGGATTGTGGGTTTTGGAGAACATCAGGTAGGTTTAGGGTGGTTTTGGGGTGGATCTATGGTTTTGGGGGATTTTCTTCCAGTTTTGGTGGTGATGCCGTTCTTGTTTGGGGTGTTTTTGACGTTTTTTGGGGTCTCTGTTGGGTTCTGTTGGGTTCTCGTTGGTCATCGTGTTGGAAAAGGGTAAATTGTGGTTTTTGGAGAACATCAGGTAGGTTTAGGGTGTCTTTGGGGTGGATCTATGGTTTTGGTGGATTTTCTTCCAGTTTTGGTGGTGATGCCGTTCTTGTTTGGGGTGTTTTTGACGTTTTTTGAGGTCTCTGTTGGGTTCTGTTTGGTTCTCGTTGGTCATCGTGTTGGAAAAGGGTAAATTGTGGGTTTTGGAGAACTTCAGGTAGGTTTAGGGGGAGTTTTCGCGTGGATTCATGGTATTTGGGGTTTTCTTCTTTTTGGGGGAGTGATCCTCTCCTTTCTTCGGGTGATTTTGAAGTGTTTTGGGGTTTCCGTTGCGTTTCGTTGAATTCCTAATGTGTTTTATGGTGGTTTGGAGCGTGCTTTGGGATTAGGAGAACATCAGGTAGGTTTAGGGTGTCTTTGGGGTGGATCTATGGTATTTGGGGTTTTCTTCTATTTTTTGGCGTGATCCTGTTCTTTTTTGGGGTGTATTTGAAGTGTTTTGGGGTCTCCGTTGGGTTTTGTTTGGTTCTCGTTGGTCATCATGGTGGAAAAGGGTAAATTGTGGGTTTTGGAGAAGATCAGGTAGGTTTAGGGTGGTTTTGGGGTGGATCTATGGTTTTGGGGGATTTTCTTCCAGTTTTGGTGGTGATGCCGTTCTTGTTTGGGGTGTTTTTGACGTTTTTTGGGGTCTCTGTTGGGTTCTGTTGGGTTCTCGTTGGTCATCGTGTTGGAAAAGGGTAAATTGTGGTTTTTGGAGAAGATCAGGTAGGTTTAGGGTGGTTTTGGGGTGGATCTATGGTTTTGGGGGATTTTCTTCCAGTTTTGGTGGTGATGCCGTTCTTGTTTGGGGTGTTTTTGACGTTTTTTGGGGTCTCTGTTGGGTTCTGTTGGGTTCTCGTTGGTCATCGTGTTGGAAAAGGGTAAATTGTGGTTTTTGGAGAAGATCAGGTAGGTCTAGGGTGGTTTTGGGGTGGATCTATGGTTTTGGGGGATTTTCTTCCAGTTTTGGGGGTGATGCCGTTCTTGTTTGGGGTGTTTTTGACGTTTTTTGGGGTCTTCGTTGGATTTTGTTGGGTTCTGGTTGGTTATCATGGTGGAAAAGGGTAAATTGTGGGTTTTGGAGAACATCAGGTAGGTTTAGGGTGGTTTTGGGGTGGATCTATGGTTTTGGCGTATTTTCTTCCAGTTTTGGGGGTGATGCCGATATTTTTTGGGGTGTTTTTTACGTGTTTTGGGGTCTCCATTAGGTTTTGTTGGGTTCTTGTTTGTCATTATGTTAAATAGGAGTGGATTGTGGGTTTTGGAGAACATCAGGTAGTTTTAGGGTGGTTTTGGGGTGGATCTATGGTTTTGGGGGATTTTCTTCCAGTTTTGGTGGTGATGCCGTTCTTGTTTGGGGTGTTTTTGACGTTTTTTGGGGTCTCTGTTGGGTTCTGTTGGGTTCTCGTTGGTCATCGTGTTGGAAAAGGGTAAATTGTGGTTTTTGGAGAACATCAGGTAGGTTTAGGGTGTCTTTGGGGTGGATCTATGGTTTTGGGGGATTTTCTTCCAGTTTTGGTGGTGATGCCGTTCTTGTTTGGGGTGTTTTTGACGTGTTTTGGTGTCTCCATTAGGTTTTGTTGGGTTCTTGTTTGTCATTATGTTAAATAGGTGTGGATTGTGTTTTTTGGAGAACATCAGGTAGGTTTAGCGTGGTTTTGGGGTGGATCTATGGTTTTGGGGGATTTTCTTCCAGTTTTGGTGGTGATGCCGTTCTTGTTTGGGGTGTTTTTGACGTTTTTTGGGGTCTCTGTTGGGTTCTGTTGGGTTCTCGTTGGTCATCGTGTTGGAAAAGTGTAAATTGTGTTTTTTGGAGAACATCAGGTAGGTTTAGGGTGTCTTTGGGGTGGATCTATGGTTTTGGTGGATTTTCTTCCAGTTTAGGTGGTGATGCCGTTCTTGTTTGGGGTGTTTTTGACGTTTTTTGGGATCTCTGTTGGGTTCTGTTGGGTTCTCGTTGGTCATCGTGTTGGAAAAGGGTAAATTGTGTTTTTTGGAGAACTTCAGGTAGGTTTAGGGGGAGTTTTCGCGTGGATTCATGGTATTTGGGGTTTTCTTCTTTTTGGGGGAGTTATCCTCTCCTTTCTTCGGGTGATTTTGAAGTGTTTTGGGGTTTCCGTTGCGTTTCGTTGAATTCCTAATGTGTTTTATGGTGGTTTGGAGCGTGCTTTGGGATAAGGAGAACATCAGGTAGGTTTAGGGTGTCTTTGGGGTGGATCTATGGTATTTGGGGTTTTCTTCTATTTTTTGGCGTGATCCTGTTCTTTTTCGGGGTGTATTTGAAGTGTTTTGGGGTCTCCGTTGGGTTTTGTTTGGTTCTCGTTGGTCATCATGGTGGAAAAGGGTAAATTGTGGGTTTTGGAGAACATCAGGTAGGTTTAGGGTGGTTTTGGGGTGGATCTATGGTTTTGGGGGATTTTCTTCCAGTTTTGGTGGTGATGCCGTTCTTGTTTGGGGTGGTTTTGACGTGTTTTGGTGTCTCCATTAGGTTTTGTTGGGTTCTTGTTTGTCATTATGTTAAATAGGAGTGGATTGTGGGTTTTGGAGAACATCAGGTAGGTTTAGGGTGGTTTTGGGGTGGATCTATGGTTTTGGTGTATTTTCTTCCAGTTTTGGTGGTGATGCCGTTCTTGTTTGGGGTGTTTTTGACGTTTTTTGGGGTCTCTGTTGGGTTCTGTTGGGTTCTCGTTGGTCATCGTGTTGGAAAAGGGTAAATTGTGGGTTTTGGAGAACTTCAGGTAGGTTTAGGGGGAGTTTTCGCGTGGATTCATGGTATTTGGGGTTTTCTTCTTTTTGGGGGAGTGATCCTCTCCTTTCTTCGGGTGATTTTGAAGTGTTTTGGGGTTTCCGTTGCGTTTCGTTGAATTCCTAATGTGTTTTATGGTGGTTTGGAGCGTGCTTTGGGATTAGGAGAACATCAGGTAGGTTTAGGGTGTCTTTGGGGTGGATCTATGGTATTTGGGGTTTTCTTCTATTTTTTGGCGTGATCCTGTTCTTTTTCGGGGTGTATTTGAAGTGTTTTGGGGTCTCCATTGGGTTTTGTTTGGTTCTCGTTGGTCATCATGGTGGAAAAGGGTAAATTGTGGGTTTTGGAGAACATCAGGTAGGTTTAGGGTGGTTTTGGGGTGGATCTATGGTTTTGGGGGATTTTCTTCCAGTTTTGGTGGTGATGCCGTTCTTGTTTGGGGTGTTTTTGACGTTTTTTGGGGTCTCTGTTGGGTTCTGTTGGGTTCTCGTTGGTCATCGTGTTGGAAAAGGGTAAATTGTGGTTTTTGGAGAAGATCAGGTAGGTTTAGGGTGGTTTTGGGGTGGATCTATGGTTTTGGGGGATTTTCTTCCAGTTTTGGTGGTGATGCCGTTCTTGTTTGGGGTGTTTTTGACGTTTTTTGGGGTCTCTGTTGTGTTCTGTTGGGTTCTCGTTGGTCATCGTGTTGTAAAAGGGTAAATTGTGGGTTTTGGAGAACTTCAGGTAGGTTTAGGGGGAGTTTTCGCGTGGATTCATGGTATTTGGGGTTTTCTTCTTTTTGGGGGAGTGATCCTCTCCTTTCTTCGGGTGATTTTGAAGTGTTTTGGGGTTTCCGTTGCGTTTCGTTGAATTCCTAATGTGTTTTATGGTGGTTTGGAGCGTGCTTTGGGATTAGGAGAACATCAGGTAGGTTTAGGGTGTCTTTGGGGTGGATCTATGGTATTTGGGGTTTTCTTCTATTTTTTGGCGTGATCCTGTTCTTTTTTGGGGTGTATTTGAAGTGTTTTGGGGTCTCCGTTGGGTTTTGTTTGGTTCTCGTTGGTCATCATGGTGGAAAAGGGTAAATTGTGGGTTTTGGAGAACATCAGGTAGGTTTAGGGTGGTTTTGGGGTGGATCTATGGTTTTGGGGGATTTTCTTCCAGTTTTGGTGGTGATGCCGTTCTTGTTTGGGGTGTTTTTGACGTTTTTTGGGGTCTCTGTTGGGTTCTGTTGGGTTCTCGTTGGTCATCGTTTTGGAAAAGGGTAAATTGTGGTTTTTGGAGAAGAGCAGGTAGGTTTAGGGTGGTTTTGGGGTGGATCTATGGTTTTGGGGGATTTTCTTCCAGTTTTGGGGGTGATGCCGTTCTTGTTTGGGGTGTTTTTGACGTTTTTTGGGGTCTCCGTTGGATTTTGTTGGGTTCACGTTGGTTATCATGGTGGAAAAGGGTAAATTGTGGGTTTTGGAGAACATCAGGTAGGTTTAGGGTGGTTTTGGGGTGGATCTATGGTTTTGGGGGATTTTCTTCCAGTTTTGGGGGTGATGCCGATATTTTTTGTGGTGTTTTTTACGTGTTTTGGGGTCACCATTAGGTTTTGTTGGGTTCTTGTTTGTCATTATGTTAAATAGGAGTGGATTGTGGGTTTTGGAGAACATCAGGTAGTTTTAGGGTGGTTTTGGGGTGGATCTATGTTTTTTGGGGATTTTCTTCCAGTTTTGGTGGTGATGCCGTTCTTGTTTGGGGTGTTTTTGACGTGTTTTGGGGTCTCCATTAGGTTTTGTTGGGTTCTTGTTTGTCATTATGTTAAATAGGTGTGGATTGTGGGTTTTGGAGAACATCAGGTAGGTTTAGGGTGGTTTTGGGGTGGATCTATGGTTTTGGGGGATTTTCTTCCAGTTTTGGTGGTGATGCCGTTCTTGTTTGGGGTGTTTTTGACGTTTTTTGGGGTCTCTGTTGGGTTCTGTTGGGTTCTCGTTGGTCATCGTGTTGGAAAAGGGTAAATTGTGTTTTTTGGAGAACATCAGGTAGGTTTAGGGTGTCTTTGGGGTGGATCTATGGTTTTGGTGGATTTTCTTCCAGTTTTGGTGGTATTGCCGTTCGTGTTTGGGGTGTTTTTGACGTTTTTTGGGATCTCTGTTGGGTTCTGTTGGGTTCTCGTTGGTCATCGTGTTGGAAAAGGGTAAATTGTGGGTTTTGGAGAACTTCAGGTAGGTTTAGGGGGAGTTTTCGCGTGGATTCATGGTATTTGGGGTTTTCTTCTTTTTGGGGGAGTGATCCTCTCCTTTCTTCGGGTGATTTTGAAGTGTTTTGGGGTTTCCGTTGCGTTTTGTTGAATTCCTAATGTGTTTTATGGTGGTTTGGAGCGTGCTTTGGGATAAGGAGAACATCAGGTAGGTTTAGGGTGTCTTTGGGGTGGATCTATGGTATTTGGGGTTTTCTTCTATTTTTTGGCGTGATCCTGTTCTTTTTTGGGGTGTATTTGAAGTGTTTTGGGGTCTCCGTTGGGTTTTGTTTGTTTCTCGTTGGTCATCATGGTGGAAAAGGGTAAATTGTGGGTTTTGGAGAACATCAGGTAGGTTTAGGGTGGTTTTGGGGTGGATCTATGGTTTTGGGGGATTTTCTTCCAGTTTTGGTGGTGATGCCGTTCTTGTTTGGGGTGTTTTTGACGTTTTTTGGGGTCTCTGTTGGGTTCTGTTTGGTTCTCGTTGGTCATCGTGTTGGAAAAGGGTAAATTGTGGGTTTTGGAGAACATCAGGTAGGTTTAGGGTGGTTTTGGGGTGGATCTATGGTTTTGGGGGATTTTCTTCCAGTTTTGGTGGTGATGCCGTTCTTGTTTGGGGTGTTTTTGACGTTTTTTGGGGTCTCTGTTGGGTTCTGTTTGGTTCTCGTTGGTCATCGTGTTGGAAAAGGGTAAATTGTGGTTTTTGGAGAACATCAGGTAGGTTTAGGGTGGTTTTGGGGTGGATCTATGGTTTTGGGGGATTTTCTTCCAGTTTTGGTGGTGATGCCGTTCTTGTTTGGGGTGTTTTTGACGTTTTTTGGGGTCTCTGTTGGGTTCTGTTGGGTTCTCGTTGGTCATCGTGTTGGAAAAGGGTAAATTGTGGTTTTTGGAGAACATCAGGTAGGTTTAGGGTGGTTTTGGGGTGGATCTATGGTTTTGGCGGATTTTCTTCCAGTTTTGGGGGTGATGCCGTTCTTGTTTGGGGTGTTTTTGACGTTTTTTGGGGTCTCCGTTGGATTTTGTTGGGTTCTCGTTGGTTATCATGGTGAAAAATTGTAAATTGTGGGTTTTGGAGAACATCAGGTAGGTTTAGGGTGGTTTTGGGGTGGATCTATGGTTTTGGGGGATTTTCTTCCAGTTTTGGGGGTGATGCCGATATTTTTTGTGGTGTTTTTTACGTGTTTTGGGGTCACCATTAGGTTTTGTTGGGTTCTTGTTTGTCATTATGTTAAATAGGAGTAGATTGTGGGTTTTGGAGAACATCAGGTAGTTTTAGGGTGGTTTTGGGGTGGATCTATGGTTTTGGGGGATTTTCTTCCAGTTTTGGTGGTGATGCCGTTCTTGTTTGGGGTTTTTTTGACGTTTTTTGGGGTCTCTGTTGGGTTCTGTTGGGTTCTCGTTGGTCATCGTGTTGGAAAAGGGTAAATTGTGTTTTTTGGAGAACATCAGGTTGTTTAGGGTGTCTTTGGGGAGGATCTATGGTTTTGGGGGATTTTCTTCCAGTTTTGGTGGTGATGCCGTTCTTGTTTGGGGTGTTTTTGACGTGTTTTGGTGTCTCCATTAGGTTTTGTTGGGTTCTTGTTTGTCATTATGTTAAATAGGAGTGGATTGTGGTTTTTGGAGAAGATCAGGTAGGTTTAGGGTGGTTTTGGGGTGGATCTATGGTTTTGGTGTATTTTCTTCCAGTTTTGGTGGTGATGCCGTTCTTGTTTGGGGTGTTTTTGATGTTTTTTGGGGTCTCTGTTGGGTTCTGTTGGGTTCTCGTTGGTCATCGTGTTGGAAAAGGGTAAATTGTGGGTTTTGGAGAACTTCAGGTAGGTTTAGGGGGAGTTTTCGCGTGGATTCATGGTATTTGGGGTTTTCTTCTTTTTGGGGGAGTGATCCTCTCCTTTCTTCGGGTGATTTTGAAGTGTTTTGGGGTTTCCGTTGCGTTTCGTTGAATTCCTAATGTGTTTTATGGTGGTTTGGAGCGTGCTTTGGGATTAGGAGAACATCAGGTAGGTTTAGGGTGTCTTTGGGGTGGATCTATGGTATTTGGGGTTTTCTTCTATTTTTTGGCGTGATCCTGTTCTTTTTTGGGGTGTATTTGAAGTGTTTTGGGGTCTCCGTTGGGTTTTGTTTGGTTCTCGTTGGTCATCATGGTGGAAAAGGGTAAATTGTGGGTTTTGGAGAACATCAGGTAGGTTTAGGGTGGTTTTGGGGTGGATCTATGGTTTTGGGGGATTTTCTTCCAGTTTTGGTGGTGATGCCGTTCTTGTTTGGGGTGTTTTTGACGTGTTTTGGTGTCTCCATTAGGTTTTGTTGGGTTCTTGTTTGTCATTATGTTAAATAGGAGTGGATTGTGGGTTTTGGAGAACATCAGGTAGGTTTAGGGTGGTTTTGGGGTGGATCTATGGTTTTGGTGTATTTTCTTCCAGTTTTGGTGGTGATGCCGTTCTTGTTTGGGGTGTTTTTGACGTTTTTTGGGGTCTCTGTTGGGTTCTGTTGGGTTCTCGTTGGTCATCGTGTTGGAAAAGGGTAAATTGTGGGTTTTGGAGAACTTCAGGTAGGTTTAGGGGGAGTTTTCGCGTGGATTCATGGTATTTGGGGTTTTCTTCTTTTTGGGGGAGTGATCCTCTCCTTTCTTCGGGTGATTTTGAAGTGTTTTGGGGTTTCCGTTGCGTTTCGTTGAATTCCTAATGTGTTTTATGGTGGTTTGGAGCGTGCTTTGGGATTAGGAGAACATCAGGTAGGTTTAGGGTGTCTTTGGGGTGGATCTATGGTATTTGGGGTTTTCTTCTATTTTTTGGCGTGATCCTGTTCTTTTTCGGGGTGTATTTGAAGTGTTTTGGGGTCTCCATTGGGTTTTGTTTGGTTCTCGTTGGTCATCATGGTGGAAAAGGGTAAATTGTGGGTTTTGGAGAACATCAGGTAGGTTTAGGGTGGTTTTGGGGTGGATCTATGGTTTTGGGGGATTTTCTTCCAGTTTTGGTGGTGATGCCGTTCTTGTTTGGGGTGTTTTTGACGTTTTTTGGGGTCTCTGTTGGGTTCTGTTGGGTTCTCGTTGGTCATCGTGTTGGAAAAGGGTAAATTGTGGTTTTTGGAGAAGATCAGGTAGGTTTAGGGTGGTTTTGGGGTGGATCTATGGTTTTGGGGGATTTTCTTCCAGTTTTGGTGGTGATGCCGTTCTTGTTTGGGGTGTTTTTGACGTTTTTTGGGGTCTCTGTTGTGTTCTGTTGGGTTCTCATTGGTCATCGTGTTGTAAAAGGGTAAATTGTGGGTTTTGGAGAACTTCAGGTAGGTTTAGGGGGAGTTTTCGCGTGGATTCATGGTATTTGGGGTTTTCTTCTTTTTGGGGGAGTGATCCTCTCCTTTCTTCGGGTGATTTTGAAGTGTTTTGGGGTTTCCGTTGCGTTTCGTTGAATTCCTAATGTGTTTTATGGTGGTTTGGAGCGTGCTTTGGGATTAGGAGAACATCAGGTAGGTTTAGGGTGTCTTTGGGGTGGATCTATGGTATTTGGGGTTTTCTTCTATTTTTTGGCGTGATCCTGTTCTTTTTTGGGGTGTATTTGAAGTGTTTTGGGGTCTCCGTTGGGTTTTGTTTGGTTCTCGTTGGTCATCATGGTGGAAAAGGGTAAATTGTGGGTTTTGGAGAACATCAGGTAGGTTTAGGGTGGTTTTGGGGTGGATCTATGGTTTTGGGGGATTTTCTTCCAGTTTTGGTGGTGATGCCGTTCTTGTTTGGGGTGTTTTTGACGTTTTTTGGGGTCTCTGTTGGGTTCTGTTGGGTTCTCGTTGGTCATCGTTTTGGAAAAGGGTAAATTGTGGTTTTTGGAGAAGAGCAGGTAGGTTTAGGGTGGTTTTGGGGTGGATCTATGGTTTTGGTGTATTTTCTTCCAGTTTTGGTGGTGATGCCGTTCTTGTTTGGGGTGTTTTTGACGTTTTTTGGGGTCTCCGTTGGATTTTGTTGGGTTCTCGTTGGTTATCATGGTGGAAAAGGGTAAATTGTGGGTTTTGGAGAACATCAGGTAGGTTTAGGGTGGTTTTGGGGTGGATCTATGGTTTTGGGGGATTTTCTTCCAGTTTTGGGGGTGATGCCGATATTTTTTGGGGTGTTTTTTACGTGTTTTGGGGTCACCATTAGGTTTTGTTGGGTTCTTGTTTGTCATTATGTTAAATAGGAGTGGATTGTGGGTTTTGGAGAACATCAGGTAGGTTTAGGGTGGTTTTGGGGTGGATCTATGTTTTTTGGGGATTTTCTTCCAGTTTTGGTGGTGATGCCGTTCTTGTTTGGGGTGTTTTTGACGTGTTTTGGGGTCTCCATTAGGTTTTGTTGGGTTCTTGTTTGTCATTATGTTAAATAGGTGTGGATTGTGGGTTTTGGAGAACATCAGGTAGGTTTAGGGTGGTTTTGGGGTGGATCTATGGTTTTGGGGGATTTTCTTCCAGTTTTGGTGGTGATGCCGTTCTTGTTTGGGGTGTTTTTGACGTTTTTTGGGGTCTCTGTTGGGTTCTGTTGGGTTCTCGTTGGTCATCGTGTTGGAAAAGGGTAAATTGTGTTTTTTGGAGAACATCAGGTAGGTTTAGGGTGTCTTTGGGGTGGATCTATGGTTTTGGTGGATTTTCTTCCAGTTTTGGTGGTATTGCCGTTCGTGTTTGGGGTGTTTTTGACGTTTTTTGGGATCTCTGTTGGGTTCTGTTGGGTTCTCGTTGGTCATCGTGTTGGAAAAGGGTAAATTGTGGGTTTTGGAGAACTTCAGGTAGGTTTAGGGGGAGTTTTCGCGTGGATTCATGGTATTTGGGGTTTTCTTCTTTTTGGGGGAGTGATCCTCTCCTTTCTTCGGGTGATTTTGAAGTGTTTTGGGGTTTCCGTTGCGTTTTGTTGAATTCCTAATGTGTTTTATGGTGGTTTGGAGCGTGCTTTGGGATAAGGAGAACATCAGGTAGGTTTAGGGTGTCTTTGGGGTGGATCTATGGTATTTGGGGTTTTCTTCTATTTTTTGGCGTGATCCTGTTCTTTTTTGGGGTGTATTTGAAGTGTTTTGGGGTCTCCGTTGGGTTTTGTTTGTTTCTCGTTGGTCATCATGGTGGAAAAGGGTAAATTGTGGGTTTTGGAGAAGATCAGGTAGGTTTAGGGTGGTTTTGGGGTGGATCTATGGTTTTGGGGGATTTTCTTCCAGTTTTGGTGGTGATGCCGTTCTTGTTTGGGGTGTTTTTGACGTTTTTTGGGGTCTCTGTTGGGTTCTGTTTGGTTCTCGTTGGTCATCGTGTTGGAAAAGGGTAAATTGTGGGTTTTGGAGAACATCAGGTAGGTTTAGGGTGGTTTTGGGGTGGATCTATGGTTTTGGGGGATTTTCTTCCAGTTTTGGTGGTGATGCCGTTCTTGTTTGGGGTGTTTTTGACGTTTTTTGGGGTCTCTGTTGGGTTCTGTTTGGTTCTCGTTGGTCATCGTGTTGGAAAAGGGTAAATTGTGGTTTTTGGAGAACATCAGGTAGGTTTAGGGTGGTTTTGGGGTGGATCTATGGTTTTGGGGGATTTTCTTCCAGTTTTGGTGGTGATGCCGTTCTTGTTTGGGGTGTTTTTGACGTTTTTTGGGGTCTCTGTTGGGTTCTGTTGGGTTCTCGTTGGTCATCGTGTTGGAAAAGGGTAAATTGTGGTTTTTGGAGAAGATCAGGTAGGTTTAGGGTGGTTTTGGGGTGGATCTATGGTTTTGGCGGATTTTCTTCCAGTTTTGGGGGTGATGCCGTTCTTGTTTGGGGTGTTTTTGACGTTTTTTGGGGTCTCCGTTGGATTTTGTTGGGTTCTCGTTGGTTATCATGGTGAAAAATTGTAAATTGTGGGTTTTGGAGAACATCAGGTAGGTTTAGGGTGGTTTTGGGGTGGATCTATGGTTTTGGGGGATTTTCTTCCAGTTTTGGGGGTGATGCCGATATTTTTTGTGGTGTTTTTTACGTGTTTTGGGGTCACCATTAGGTTTTGTTGGGTTCTTGTTTGTCATTATGTTAAATAGGAGTAGATTGTGGGTTTTGGAGAACATCAGGTAGTTTTAGGGTGGTTTTGGGGTGGATCTATGGTTTTGGGGGATTTTATTCCAGTTTTGGTGGTGATGCCGTTCTTGTTTGGGGTTTTTTTGACGTTTTTTGGGGTCTCTGTTGGGTTCTGTTGGGTTCTCGTTGGTCATCGTGTTGGAAAAGGGTAAATTGTGTTTTTTGGAGAACATCAGGTTGTTTAGGGTGTCTTTGGGGAGGATCTATGGTTTTGGGGGATTTTCTTCCAGTTTTGGTGGTGATGCCGTTCTTGTTTGGGGTGTTTTTGACGTGTTTTGGTGTCTCCATTAGGTTTTGTTGGGTTCTTGTTTGTCATTATGTTAAATAGGAGTGGATTGTGGTTTTTGGAGAAGATCAGGTAGGTTTAGGGTGGTTTTGGGGTGGATCTATGGTTTTGGTGTATTTTCTTCCAGTTTTGGTGGTGATGCCGTTCTTGTTTGGGGTGTTTTTGATGTTTTTTGGGGTCTCTGTTGGGTTCTGTTGGGTTCTCGTTGGTCATCGTGTTGGAAAAGGGTAAATTGTGGGTTTTGGAGAACTTCAGGTAGGTTTAGGGGGAGTTTTCGCGTGGATTCATGGTATTTGGGGTTTTCTTCTTTTTGGGGGAGTGATCCTCTCCTTTCTTCGGGTGATTTTGAAGTGTTTTGGGGTTTCCGTTGCGTTTCGTTGAATTCCTAATGTGTTTTATGGTGGTTTGGAGCGTGCTTTGGGATTAGGAGAACATCAGGTAGGTTTAGGGTGTCTTTGGGGTGGATCTATGGTATTTGGGGTTTTCTTCTATTTTTTGGCGTGATCCTGTTCTTTTTTGGGGTGTATTTGAAGTGTTTTGGGGTCTCCGTTGGGTTTTGTTTGGTTCTCGTTGGTCATCATGGTGGAAAAGGGTAAATTGTGGGTTTTGGAGAACATCAGGTAGGTTTAGGGTGGTTTTGGGGTGGATCTATGGTTTTGGGGGATTTTCTTCCAGTTTTGGTGGTGATGCCGTTCTTGTTTGGGGTGTTTTTGACGTTTTTTGGGGTCTCTGTTGGGTTCTGTTGGGTTCTCGTTGGTCATCGTGTTGGAAAAGGGTAAATTGTGGTTTTTGGAGAACATCAGGTAGGTTTAGGGTGGTTTTGGGGTGGATCTATGGTTTTGGGGGATTTTCTTCCAGTTTTGGTGGTGATGCCGTTCTTGTTTGGGGTGTTTTTGACGTTTTTTGGGGTCTCCGTTGGATTTTGTTGGGTTCTCGTTGGTTATCATGGTGGAAAAGGGTAAATTGTGGTTTTTGGAGAACATCAGGTAGGTTTAGGGTGGTTTTGGGGTGGATCTATGGTTTTGGGGGATTTTCTTCCAGTTTTGGTGGTGATGCCGTTCTTGTTTGGGGTGTTTTTGACGTTTTTTGGGGTCTCTGTTGGGTTCTGTTGGGTTCTCGTTGGTCATCGTGTTGGAAAAGGGTAAATTGTGTTTTTTGGAGAACATCAGGTAGGTTTAGGGTGTCTTTGGGGTGGATCTATGGTTTTGGGGGATTTTCTTCCAGTTTAGGTGGTGATGCCGTTCGTGTTTGGGGTGTTTTTGACGTTTTTTGGGATCTCTGTTGGGTTCTGTTGGGTTCTCGTTGGTCATCGTGTTGGAAAAGGGTAAATTGTGGGTTTTGGAGAACTTCAGGTAGGTTTAGGGGGAGTTTTCGCGTGGATTCATGGTATTTGGGGTTTTCTTCTTTTTGGGGGAGTGATCCTCTCCTTTCTTCGGGTGATTTTGAAGTGTTTTGGGGTTTCCGTTGCGTTTCGTTGAATTCCTAATGTGTTTTATGGTGGTTTGGAGCGTGCTTTGGGATAAGGAGAACATCAGGTAGGTTTAGGGTGTCTTTGGGGTGGATCTATGGTATTTGGGGTTTTCTTCTATTTTTTGGCGTGATCCTGTTCTTTTTTGGGGTGTATTTGAAGTGTTTTGGGGTCTCCGTTGGGTTTTGTTTGGTTCTCGTTGGTCATCATGGTGGAAAAGGGTAAATTGTGGGTTTTGGAGAACATCAGGTAGGTTTAGGGTGGTTTTGGGGTGGATCTATGGTTTTGGGGGATTTTCTTCCAGTTTTGGTGGTGATGCCGTTCTTGTTTGGGGTGTTTTTGACGTTTTTTGGGGTCTCTGTTGGGTTCTGTTTGGTTCTCGTTGGTCATCGTGTTGGAAAAGGGTAAATTGTGGTTTTTGGAGAACATCAGGTAGGTTTAGGGTGGTTTTGGGGTGGATCTATGGTTTTGGGGGATTTTCTTCCAGTTTTGGTGGTGATGCCGTTCTTGTTTGGGGTGTTTTTGACGTTTTTTGGGGTCTCTGTTGGGTTCTGTTGGGTTCTCGTTGGTCATCGTGTTGGAAAAGGGTAAATTGTGGTTTTTGGAGAAGATCAGGTAGGTTTAGGGTGGTTTTGGGGTGGATCTATGGTTTTGGGGGATTTTCTTCCAGTTTTGGTGGTGATGCCGTTCTTGTTTGGGGTGTTTTTGACGTTTTTTGGGGTCTCCGTTGGATTTTGTTGGGTTCTCGTTGGTTATCATGGTGGAAAAGGGTAAATTGTGGGTTTTGGAGAACATCAGGTACGTTTAGGGTGTCTTTGGGGTGGATCTATGGTTTTGGGGGATTTTCTTCCAGTTTTGGGGGTGATGCCGATATTTTTTGGGGTGTTTTTTACGTGTTTTGGGGTCACCATTAGGTTTTGTTGGGTTCTTGTTTGTCATTATGTTAAATAGGAGTGGATTGTGGGTTTTGGAGAACATCAGGTAGGTTTAGGGTGGTTTTGGGGTGGATCTATGGTTTTGGGGGATTTTCTTCCAGTTTTGGTGGTGATGCCGTTCTTGTTTGGGGTGTTTTTGACGTTTTTTGGGGTCTCTGTTGGGTTCTGTTGGGTTCTCGTTGGTCATCGTGTTGGAAAAGGGTAAATTGTGGTTTTTGGAGAACATCAGGTAGGTTTAGGGTGTCTTTGGGGTGGATCTATGGTTTTGGTGGATTTTCTTCCAGTTTAGGTGGTGATGCCGTTCGTGTTTGGGGTGTTTTTGACGTTTTTTGGGATCTCTGTTGGGTTCTGTTGGGTTCTCGTTGGTCATCGTGTTGGAAAAGGGTAAATTGTGGGTTTTGGAGAACTTCAGGTAGGTTTAGGGGGAGTTTTCGCGTGGATTCATGGTATTTGGGGTTTTCTTCTTTTTGGGGGAGTGATCCTCTCCTTTCTTCGGGTGATTTTGAAGTGTTTTGGGGTTTCCGTTGCGTTTCGTTGAATTCCTAATGTGTTTTATGGTGGTTTGGAGCGTGCTTTGGGATTAGGAGAACATCAGGTAGGTTTAGGGTGTCTTTGGGGTGGATCTATGGTATTTGGGGTTTTCTTCTATTTTTTGGCGTGATCCTGTTCTTTTTTGGGGTGTATTTGAAGTGTTTTGGGGTCTCCGTTGGGTTTTGTTTGGTTCTCGTTGGTCATCATGGTGGAAAAGGGTAAATTGTGGTTTTTGGAGAACATCAGGTAGGTTTAGGGTGGTTTTGGGGTGGATCTATGGTTTTGGGGGATTTTCTTCCAGTTTTGGTGGTGATGCCGTTCTTGTTTGGGGTGTTTTTGACGTTTTTTGGGGTCTCTGTTGGGTTCTGTTGGGTTCTCGTTGGTCATCGTGTTGGAAAAGGGTAAATTGTGGTTTTTGGAGAACATCAGGTAGGTTTAGGGTGGTTTTGGGGTGGATCTATGGTTTTGGCGGATTTTCTTCCAGTTTTGGGGGTGATGCCGTTCTTGTTTGGGGTGTTTTTGACGTTTTTTGGGGTCTCCGTTGGATTTTGTTGGGTTCTCGTTGGTTATCATGGTGAAAAAGGGTAAATTGTGGGTTTTGGAGAACATCAGGTAGGTTTAGGGTGGTTTTGGGGTGGATCTATGGTTTTGGTGGATTTTCTTCCAGTTTTGGGGGTGATGCCGATATTTTTTGTGGTGTTTTTTACGTGTTTTGGGGTCACCATTAGGTTTTGTTGGGTTCTTGTTTGTCATTATGTTAAATAGGAGTAGATTGTGGTTTTTGGAGAACATCAGGTAGTTTTAGGGTGGTTTTGGGGTGGATCTATGGTTTTGGGGGATTTTCTTCCAGTTTTGGTGGTGATGCCGTTCTTGTTTGGGGTTTTTTTGACGTTTTTTGGGGTCTCTGTTGGGTTCTGTTGGGTTCTCGTTGGTCATCGTGTTGGAAAAGGGTAAATTGTGTTTTTTGGAGAACATCAGGTTGTTTAGGGTGTCTTTGGGGAGGATCTATGGTTTTGGGGGATTTTCTTCCAGTTTTGGTGGTGATGCCGTTCTTGTTTGGGGTGTTTTTGACGTGTTTTGGTGTCTCCATTAGGTTTTGTTGGGTTCTTGTTTGTCATTATGTTAAATAGGAGTGGATTGTGGTTTTTGGAGAAGATCAGGTAGGTTTAGGGTGGTTTTGGGGTGGATCTATGGTTTTGGTGTATTTTCTTCCAGTTTTGGTGGTGATGCCGTTCGTGTTTGGGGTGTTTTTGACGTTTTTTGGGATCTCTGTTGGGTTCTGTTGGGTTCTCGTTGGTCATCGTGTTGGAAAAGGGTAAATTGTGGGTTTTGGAGAACTTCAGGTAGGTTTAGGGGGAGTTTTCGCGTGGATTCATGGTATTTGGGGTTTTCTTCTTTTTGGGGGAGTGATCCTCTCCTTTCTTCGGGTGATTTTGAAGTGTTTTGGGGTTTCCGTTGCGTTTCGTTGAATTCCTAATGTGTTTTATGGTGGTTTGGAGCGTGCTTTGGGATAAGGAGAACATCAGGTAGGTTTAGGGTGTCTTTGGGGTGGATCTATGGTATTTGGGGTTTTCTTCTATTTTTTGGCGTGATCCTGTTCTTTTTTGGGGTGTATTTGAAGTGTTTTGGGGTCTCCGTTGGGTTTTGTTTGTTTCTCGTTGGTCATCATGGTGGAAAAGGGTAAATTGTGGGTTTTGGAGAACATCAGGTAGGTTTAGGGTGGTTTTGGGGTGGATCTATGGTTTTGGGGGATTTTCTTCCAGTTTTGGTGGTGATGCCGTTCTTGTTTGGGGTGTTTTTGACGTTTTTTGGGGTCTCTGTTGGGTTCTGTTTGGTTCTCGTTGGTCATCGTGTTGGAAAAGGGTAAATTGTGGTTTTTGGAGAAGATCAGGTAGGTTTAGGGTGGTTTGGGGTGGATCTATGGTTTTGGGGGATTTTCTTCCAGTTTTGGTGGTGATGCCGTTCTTGTTTGGGGTGTTTTTGACGTTTTTTGGGGTCTCTGTTGGGTTCTGTTGGGTTCTCGTTGGTCATCGTGTTGGAAAAGGGTAAATTGTGGTTTTTGGAGAAGATCAGGTAGGTTTAGGGTGGTTTTGGGGTGGATCTATGGTTTTGGGGGATTTTCTTCCAGTTTTGGTGGTGATGCCGTTCTTGTTTGGGGTGTTTTTGACGTTTTTTGGGGTCTCCGTTGGATTTTGTTGGGTTCTCGTTGGTTATCATGGTGGAAAAAGAGTAAATTGTGGGTTTTGGAGAACATCAGGTAGGTTTAGGGTGGTTTTGGGTTGGATCTATGGTTTTGGCGTATTTTCTTCCAGTTTTGGGGGTGATGCCGATATTTTTTGGGGTGTTTTTTACGTGTTTTGGGGTCTCCATTAGGTTTTGTTGGGTTCTTGTTTGTCATTATGTTAAATAGGAGTGGATTGTGGGTTTTGGAGAACATCAGGTAGGTTTAGGGTGGTTTTGGGGTGGATCTATGGTTTTGGGGGATTTTCTTCCAGTTTTGGTGGTGATGCCGTTCTTGTTTGGGGTGTTTTTGACGTTTTTTGGGGTCTCTGTTGGGTTCTGTTGGGTTCTCGTTGGTCATCGTGTTGGAAAAGGGTAAATTGTGGTTTTTGGAGAACATCAGGTAGGTTTAGGGTGTCTTTGGGGTGGATCTATGGTTTTGGTGGATTTTCTTCCAGTTTTGATGGTGATGCCGTTCTTGTTTGGGGTGTTTTTGACGTGTTTTGGTGTCTCCATTAGGTTTTGTTGGGTTCTTGTTTGTCATTATGTTAAATAGGTGTGGATTGTGGGTTTTGGAGAAGATCAGGTAGGTTTAGGGTGGTTTTGGGGTGGATCTATGGTTTTGGGGGATTTTCTTCCAGTTTTGGTGGTGATGCCGTTCTTGTTTGGGGTGTTTTTGACGTTTTTTGGGGTCTCTGTTGGGTTCTGTTGGGTTCTCGTTGGTCATCGTGTTGGAAAAGGGTAAATTGTGTTTTTTGGAGAACATCAGGTAGGTTTAGGGTGTCTTTGGGGTGGATCTATGGTTTTGGTGGATTTTCTTCCAGTTTAGGTGGTGATGCCGTTCGTGTTTGGGGTGTTTTTGACGTTTTTTGGGATCTCTGTTGGGTTCTGTTGGGTTCTCGTTGGTCATCGTGTTGGAAAAGGGTAAATTGTGGGTTTTGGAGAACTTCAGGTAGGTTTAGGGGGAGTTTTCGCGTGGATTCATGGTATTTGGGGTTTTCTTCTTTTTGGGGGAGTGATCCTCTCCTTTCTTCGGGTGATTTTGAAGTGTTTTGGGGTTTCCGTTGCGTTTCGTTGAATTCCTAATGTGTTTTATGGTGGTTTGGAGCGTGCTTTGGGATAAGGAGAACATCAGGTAGGTTTAGGGTGTCTTTGGGGTGGATCTATGGTATTTGGGGTTTTCTTCTATTTTTTGGCGTGATCCTGTTCTTTTTTGGGGTGTATTTGAAGTGTTTTGGGGTCTCCGTTGGGTTTTGTTTGGTTCTCGTTGGTCATCATGGTGGAAAAGGGTAAATTGTGGTTTTTGGAGAACATCAGGTAGGTTTAGGGTGGTTTTGGGGTGGATCTATGGTTTTGGGGGATTTTCTTCCAGTTTTGGTGGTGATGCCGTTCTTGTTTTGGGGTGTTTTTGACGTTTTTTGGGGTCTCTGTTGGGTTCTGTTTGGTTCTCGTTGGTCATCGTGTTGGAAAAGGGTAAATTGTGGTTTTTGGAGAACATCAGGTAGGTTTAGGGTGGTTTTGGGGTGGATCTATGGTTTTGGGGGATTTTCTTCCAGTTTTGGTGGTGATGCCGTTCTTGTTTGGGGTGTTTTTGACGTTTTTTGGGGTCTCTGTTGGGTTCTGTTGGGTTCTCGTTGGTCATCGTGTTGGAAAAGGGTAAATTGTGGTTTTTGGAGAAGATCAGGTAGGTTTAGGGTGGTTTTGGGGTGGATCTATGGTTTTGGCGTATTTTCTTCCAGTTTTGGGGGTGATGCCGTTCTTGTTTGGGGTGTTTTTGACGTTTTTTGGGGTCTCCGTTGGATTTTGTTGGGTTCTCGTTGGTTATCATGGTGGAAAAGGGTAAATTGTGGGTTTTGGAGAACATCAGGTAGGTTTAGGGTGGTTTTGGGGTGGATCTATGGTTTTGGGGGATTTTCTTCCAGTTTTGGGGGTGATGCCGATATTTTTTGTGGTGTTTTTTACGTGTTTTGGGGTCTCCATTAGGTTTTGTTGGGTTCTTGTTTGTCATTATGTTAAATAGGAGTGGATTGTGGGTTTTGGAGAACATCAGGTAGTTTTAGGGTGGTTTTGGGGTGGATCTATGGTTTTGGGGGATTTTCTTCCAGTTTTGGTGGTGATGCCGTTCTTGTTTGGGGTGTTTTTGACGTTTTTTGGGGTCTCTGTTGGGTTCTGTTGGGTTCTCGTTGGTCATCGTGTTGGAAAAGGGTAAATTGTGGTTTTTGGAGAACATCAGGTAGGTTTAGGGTGTCTTTGGGGTGGATCTATGGTTTTGGTGGATTTTCTTCCAGTTTTGGTGGTGATGCCGTTCGTGTTTGGGGTGTTTTTGACGTTTTTTGGGATCTCTGTTGGGTTCTGTTGGGTTCTCGTTGGTCATCGTGTTGGAAAAGGGTAAATTGTGGGTTTTGGAGAACTTCAGGTAGGTTTAGGGGGAGTTTTCGCGTGGATTCATGGTATTTGGGGTTTTCTTCTTTTTGGGGGAGTGATCCTCTCCTTTCTTCGGGTGATTTTGAAGTGTTTTGGGGTTTCCGTTGCGTTTCGTTGAATTCCTAATGTGTTTTATGGTGGTTTGGAGCGTGCTTTGGGATAAGGAGAACATCAGGTAGGTTTAGGGTGTCTTTGGGGTGGATCTATGGTATTTGGGGTTTTCTTCTATTTTTTGGCGTGATCCTGTTCTTTTTTGGGGTGTATTTGAAGTGTTTTGGGGTCTCCGTTGGGTTTTGTTTGTTTCTCGTTGGTCATCATGGTGGAAAAGGGGTAAATTGTGGGTTTTGGAGAACATCAGGTAGGTTTAGGGTGGTTTTGGGGTGGATCTATGGTTTTGGGGGATTTTCTTCCAGTTTTGGTGGTGATGCCGTTCTTGTTTGGGGTGTTTTTGACGTTTTTTGGGGTCTCTGTTGGGTTCTGTTTGGTTCTCGTTGGTCATCGTGTTGGAAAAGGGTAAATTGTGGTTTTTGGAGAACATCAGGTAGGTTTAGGGTGGTTTTGGGGTGGATCTATGGTTTTGGGGGATTTTCTTCCAGTTTTGGTGGTGATGCCGTTCTTGTTTGGGGTGTTTTTGACGTTTTTTGGGGTCTCTGTTGGGTTCTGTTGGGTTCTCGTTGGTCATCGTGTTGGAAAAGGGTAAATTGTGGTTTTTGGAGAAGATCAGGTAGGTTTAGGGTGGTTTTGGGGTGGATCTATGGTTTTGGGGGATTTTCTTCCAGTTTTGGGGGTGATGCCGTTCTTGTTTGGGGTGTTTTTGACGTTTTTTGGGGTCTTCGTTGGATTTTTGTTGGGTTCTCGTTGGTTATCATGGTGGAAAAGAGTAAATTGTGGGTTTTGGAGAACATCAGGTAGGTTTAGGGTGGTTTTGGGGTGGATCTATGGTTTTGGCGTATTTTCTTCCAGTTTTGGGGGTGATGCCGATATTTTTTGGGGTGTTTTTTACGTGTTTTGGGGTCTCCATTAGGTTTTGTTGGGTTCTTGTTTGTCATTATGTTAAATAGGAGTGGATTGTGGGTTTTGGAGAACATCAGGTAGGTTTAGGGTGGTTTTGGGGTGGATCTATGGTTTTTGGGGATTTTCTTCCAGTTTTGGTGGTGATGCCGTTCTTGTTTGGGGTGTTTTTGACGTTTTTTGGGGTCTCTGTTGGGTTCTGTTGGGTTCTCGTTGGTCATCGTGTTGGAAAAGGGTAAATTGTGGTTTTTGGAGAACATCAGGTAGGTTTAGGGTGTCTTTGGGGTGGATCTATGGTTTTGGTGGATTTTCTTCCAGTTTTGGTGGTGATGCCGTTCTTGTTTGGGGTGTTTTTGACGTGTTTTGGTGTCTCCATTAGGTTTTGTTGGGTTCTTGTTTGTCATTATGTTAAATAGGTGTGGATTGTGTTTTTTGGAGAAGATCAGGTAGGTTTAGGGTGGTTTTGGGGTGGATCTATGGTTTTGGGGGATTTTCTTCCAGTTTTGGTGGTGATGCCGTTCTTGTTTGGGGTGTTTTTGACGTTTTTTGGGGTCTCTGTTGGGTTCTGTTGGGTTCTCGTTGGTCATCGTGTTGGAAAAGGGTAAATTGTGGTTTTTGGAGAACATCAGGTAGGTTTAGGGTGTCTTTGGGGTGGATCTATGGTTTTGGTGGATTTTCTTCCAGTTTTGGTGGTGATGCCGTTCGTGTTTGGGGTGTTTTTGACGTTTTTTGGGATCTCTGTTGGGTTCTGTTGGGTTCTCGTTGGTCATCGTGTTGGAAAAGGGTAAATTGTGGGTTTTGGAGAACTTCAGGTAGGTTTAGGGGGAGTTTTCGCGTGAATTCATGGTATTTGGGGTTTTCTTCTTTTTGGGGAGTGATCCTCTCTTTTCTTCGGGTGATTTTGAAGTGTTTTGGGGTTTCCGTTGCGTTTCGTTGAATTCCTAATGTGTTTTATGGTGGTTTGGAGCGTGCTTTGGGATAAGGAGAACATCAGGTAGGTTTAGGGTGTCTTTGGGGTGGATCTATGGTATTTGGGGTTTTCTTCTATTTTTTGGCGTGATCCTGTTCTTTTTTGGGGTGTATTTGAAGTGTTTTGGGGTCTCCGTTGGGTTTTGTTTGTTTCTCGTTGGTCATCATGGTGGAAAAGGGTAAATTGTGGGTTTTGGAGAACATCAGGTAGGTTTAGGGTGGTTTTGGGGTGGATCTATGGTTTTGGGGGATTTTCTTCCAGTTTTGGTGGTGATGCCGTTCTTGTTTGGGGTGTTTTTGACGTTTTTTGGGGTCTCTGTTGGGTTCTGTTTGGTTCTCGTTGGTCATCGTGTTGGAAAAGGGTAAATTGTGGTTTTTGGAGAACATCAGGTAGGTTTAGGGTGGTTTTGGGGTGGATCTATGGTTTTGGGGGATTTTCTTCCAGTTTTGGTGGTGATGCCGTTCTTGTTTGGGGTGTTTTTGACGTTTTTTGGGGTCTCTGTTGCGTTCTGTTGGGTTCTCGTTGGTCATCGTGTTGGAAAAGGGTAAATTGTGGTTTTTGGAGAAGATCAGGTAGGTTTAGGGTGGTTTTGGGGTGGATCTATGGTTTTGGGGGATTTTCTTCCAGTTTTGGGGGTGATGCCGTTCTTGTTTGGGGTGTTTTTGACGTTTTTTGGGGTCTTCGTTGGATTTTGTTGGGTTCTCGTTGGTTATCATGGTGGAAAAGAGTAAATTGTGGGTTTTGGAGAACATCAGGTAGGTTTAGGGTGGTTTTGGGGTGGATCTATGGTTTTGGGGGATTTTCTTCCAGTTTTGGGGGTGATGCCGATATTTTTTGGGGTGTTTTTGACGTGTTTTGGGGTCTCCATTAGGTTTTGTTGGGTTCTTGTTTGTCATTATGTTAAATAGGAGTGGATTGTGGGTTTTGGAGAACATCAGGTAGTTTTAGGGTGGTTTTGGGGTGGATCTATGGTTTTGGGGGATTTTCTTCCAGTTTTGGTGGTGATGCCGTTCTTGTTTGGGGTGTTTTTGACGTTTTTTGGGGTCTCTGTTGGGTTCTGTTGGGTTCTCGTTGGTCATCGTGTTGGAAAAGGGTAAATTGTGGTTTTTGGAGAACATCAGGTAGGTTTAGGGTGTCTTTGGGGTGGATCTATGGTTTTGGTGGATTTTCTTCCAGTTTTGGTGGTGATGCCGTTCGTGTTTGGGGTGTTTTTGACGTTTTTTGGGATCTCTGTTGGGTTCTGTTGGGTTCTCGTTGGTCATCGTGTTGGAAAAGGGTAAATTGTGGGTTTTGGAGAACTTCAGGTAGGTTTAGGGGGAGTTTTCGCGTGGATTCATGGTATTTGGGGTTTTCTTCTTTTTGGGGGAGTGATCCTCTCCTTTCTTCGGGTGATTTTGAAGTGTTTTGGGGTTTCCGTTGCGTTTCGTTGAATTCCTAATGTGTTTTATGGTGGTTTGGAGCGTGCTTTGGGATAAGGAGAACATCAGGTAGGTTTAGGGTGTCTTTGGGGTGGATCTATGGTATTTGGGGTTTTCTTCTATTTTTTGGCGTGATCCTGTTCTTTTTTGGGGTGTATTTGAAGTGTTTTGGGGTCTCCGTTGGGTTTTGTTTGTTTCTCGTTGGTCATCATGGTGGAAAAGGGTAAATTGTGGTTTTTGGAGAACATCAGGTAGGTTTAGGGTGGTTTTGGGGTGGATCTATGGTTTTGGGGGATTTTCTTCCAGTTTTGGTGGTGATGCCGTTCTTGTTTGGGGTGTTTTTGACGTTTTTTGGGGTCTCTGTTGGGTTCTGTTTGGTTCTCGTTGGTCATCGTGTTGGAAAAGGGTAAATTGTGGTTTTTGGAGAACATCAGGTAGGTTTAGGGTGGTTTTGGGGTGGATCTATGGTTTTGGGGGATTTTCTTCCAGTTTTGGTGGTGATGCCGTTCTTGTTTGGGGTGTTTTTGACGTTTTTTGGGGTCTCTGTTGGGTTCTGTTGGGTTCTCGTTGGTCATCGTGTTGGAAAAGGGTAAATTGTGGGTTTTGGAGAAGATCAGGTAGGTTTAGGGTGGTTTTGGGGTGGATCTATGGTTTTGGCGGATTTTCTTCCAGTTTTGGGGGTGATGCCGTTCTTGTTTGGGGTGTTTTTGACGTTTTTTGGGGTCTCCGTTGGATTTTGTTGGGTTTCTCGTTGGTTATCATGGTGGAAAAGGGGTAAATTGTGGGTTTTGGAGAACATCAGGTAGGTTTAGGGTGGTTTTGGGGTGGATCTATGGTTTTGGGGGATTTTCTTCCAGTTTTGGGGGTGATGCCGATATTTTTTGGGGTGTTTTTGACGTGTTTTGGGGTCTCCATTAGGTTTTGTTGGGTTCTTGTTTGTCATTATGTTAAATAGGAGTGGATTGTGGGTTTTGGAGAACATCAGGTAGTTTTAGGGTGGTTTTGGGGTGGATCTATGGTTTTGGGGGATTTTCTTCCAGTTTTGGTGGTGATGCCGTTCTTGTTTGGGGTGTTTTTGACGTTTTTTGGGGTCTCTGTTGGGTTCTGTTGGGTTCTCGTTGGTCATCGTGTTGGAAAAGGGTAAATTGTGGTTTTTGGAGAACATCAGGTAGGTTTAGGGTGTCTTTGGGGTGGATCTATGGTTTTGGTGGATTTTCTTCCAGTTTTGGTGGTGATGCCGTTCGTGTTTGGGGTGTTTTTGACGTTTTTTGGGATCTCTGTTGGGTTCTGTTGGGTTCTCGTTGGTCATCGTGTTGGAAAAGGGTAAACTGTGGGTTTTGGAGAACTTCAGGTAGGTTTAGGGGGAGTTTTCGCGTGGATTCATGGTATTTGGGGTTTTCTTCTTTTTGGGGGAGTGATCCTCTCCTTTCTTCGGGTGATTTTGAAGTGTTTTGGGGTTTCCGTTGCGTTTCGTTGAATTCCTAATGTGTTTTATGGTGGTTTGGAGCGTGCTTTGGGATAAGGAGAACATCAGGTAGGTTTAGGGTGTCTTTGGGGTGGATCTATGGTATTTGGGGTTTTCTTCTATTTTTTGGCGTGATCCTGTTCTTTTTTGGGGTGTATTTGAAGTGTTTTGGGGTCTCCGTTGGGTTTTGTTTGTTTCTCGTTGGTCATCATGGTGGAAAAGGGTAAATTGTGGGTTTTGGAGAACATCAGGTAGGTTTAGGGTGGTTTTGGGGTGGATCTATGGTTTTGGGGGATTTTCTTCCAGTTTTGGTGGTGATGCCGTTCTTGTTTGGGGTGTTTTTGACGTTTTTTGGGGTCTCTGTTGGGTTCTGTTTGGTTCTCGTTGGTCATCGTGTTGGAAAAGGGTAAATTGTGGTTTTTGGAGAACATCAGGTAGGTTTAGGGTGGTTTTGGGGTGGATCTATGGTTTTGGGGGATTTTCTTTCCAGTTTTGGTGGTGATGCCGTTCTTGTTTGGGGTGTTTTTGACGTTTTTTGGGGTCTCTGTTGGGTTCTGTTGGGTTCTCGTTGGTCATCGTGTTGGAAAAGGGTAAATTGTGGTTTTTGGAGAAGATCAGGTAGGTTTAGGGTGGTTTTGGGGTGGATCTATGGTTTTGGGGGATTTTCTTCCAGTTTTGGGGGTGATGCCGTTCTTGTTTGGGGTGTTTTTGACGTTTTTTGGGGTCTTCGTTGGATTTTGTTGGGTTCTCGTTGGTTATCATGGTGGAAAAGAGTAAATTGTGGGTTTTGGAGAACATCAGGTAGGTTTAGGGTGGTTTTGGGGTGGATCTATGGTTTTGGCGTATTTTCTTCCAGTTTTGGGGGTGATGCCGATATTTTTTGGGGTGTTTTTTACGTGTTTTGGGGTCTCCATTAGGTTTTGTTGGGTTCTTGTTTGTCATTATGTTAAATAGGAGTGGATTGTGGGTTTTGGAGAACATCAGGTAGGTTTAGGGTGGTTTTGGGGTGGATCTATGGTTTTGGGGATTTTCTTCCAGTTTTGGTGGTGATGCCGTTCTTGTTTGGGGTGTTTTTGACGTTTTTTGGGGTCTCTGTTGGGTTCTGTTGGGTTCTCGTTGGTCATCGTGTTGGAAAAGGGTAAATTGTGGTTTTTGGAGAACATCAGGTAGGTTTAGGGTGTCTTTGGGGTGGATCTATGGTTTTGGGGGATTTTCTTCCAGTTTTGGTGGTGATGCCGTTCTTGTTTGGGGTGTTTTTGACGTGTTTTGGTGTCTCCATTAGGTTTTGTTGGGTTCTTGTTTGTCATTATGTTAAATAGGTGTGGATTGTGTTTTTTGGAGAAGATCAGGTAGGTTTAGGGTGGTTTTGGGGTGGATCTATGGTTTTGGGGGATTTTCTTCCAGTTTTGGTGGTGATGCCGTTCTTGTTTGGGGTGTTTTTGACGTTTTTTGGGGTCTCTGTTGGGTTCTGTTGGGTTCTCGTTGGTCATCGTGTTGGAAAAGGGTAAATTGTGGTTTTTGGAGAACATCAGGTAGGTTTAGGGTGTCTTTGGGGTGGATCTATGGTTTTGGTGGATTTTCTTCCAGTTTTGGTGGTGATGCCGTTCGTGTTTGGGGTGTTTTTGACGTTTTTTGGGATCTCTGTTGGGTTCTGTTGGGTTCTCGTTGGTCATCGTGTTGGAAAAGGGGTAAATTGTGGGTTTTGGAGAACTTCAGGTAGGTTTAGGGGGAGTTTTCGCGTGAATTCATGGTATTTGGGGTTTTCTTCTTTTTGGGGAGTGATCCTCTCTTTTCTTCGGGTGATTTTGAAGTGTTTTGGGGTTTCCGTTGCGTTTCGTTGAATTCCTAATGTGTTTTATGGTGGTTTGGAGCGTGCTTTGGGATAAGGAGAACATCAGGTAGGTTTAGGGTGTCTTTGGGGTGGATCTATGGTATTTGGGGTTTTCTTCTATTTTTTGGCGTGATCCTGTTCTTTTTTGGGGTGTATTTGAAGTGTTTTGGGGTCTCCGTTGGGTTTTGTTTGTTTCTCGTTGGTCATCATGGTGGAAAAGGGTAAATTGTGGGTTTTGGAGAACATCAGGTAGGTTTAGGGTGGTTTTGGGGTGGATCTATGGTTTTGGGGGATTTTCTTCCAGTTTTGGTGGTGATGCCGTTCTTGTTTGGGGTGTTTTTGACGTTTTTTGGGGTCTCTGTTGGGTTCTGTTTGGTTCTCGTTGGTCATCGTGTTGGAAAAGGGTAAATTGTGGTTTTTGGAGAACATCAGGTAGGTTTAGGGTGGTTTTGGGGTGGATCTATGGTTTTGGGGGATTTTCTTCCAGTTTTGGTGGTGATGCCGTTCTTGTTTGGGGTGTTTTTGACGTTTTTTGGGGTCTCTGTTGCGTTCTGTTGGGTTCTCGTTGGTCATCGTGTTGGAAAAGGGTAAATTGTGGTTTTTGGAGAAGATCAGGTAGGTTTAGGGTGGTTTTGGGGTGGATCTATGGTTTTGGGGGATTTTCTTCCAGTTTTGGGGGTGATGCCGTTCTTGTTTGGGGTGTTTTTGACGTTTTTTGGGGTCTCCGTTGGATTTTGTTGGGTTCTCGTTGGTTATCATGGTGGAAAAGAGTAAATTGTGGGTTTTGGAGAACATCAGGTAGGTTTAGGGTGGTTTTGGGGTGGATCTATGGTTTTGGCGTATTTTCTTCCAGTTTTGGGGGTGATGCCGATATTTTTTGGGGTGTTTTTTACGTGTTTTGGGGTCTCCATTAGGTTTTGTTGGGTTCTTGTTTGTCATTATGTTAAATAGGAGTGGATTGTGGGTTTTGGAGAACATCAGGTAGGTTTAGGGTGGTTTTGGGGTGGATCTATGGTTTTGGGGGATTTTCTTCCAGTTTTGGTGGTGATGCCGTTCTTGTTTGGGGTGTTTTTGACGTTTTTTGGGGTCTCTGTTGGGTTCTGTTGGGTTCTCGTTGGTCATCGTGTTGGAAAAGGGTAAATTGTGTTTTTTGGAGAACATCAGGTAGGTTTAGGGTGTCTTTGGGGTGGATCTATGGTTTTGGTGGATTTTCTTCCAGTTTTGGTGGTGATGCCGTTCTTGTTTGGGGTGTTTTTGACGTTTTTTGGGGTCTCTGTTGGGTTCTGTTGGGTTCTCGTTGGTCATCGTGTTGGAAAAGGGTAAATTGTGGGTTTTGGAGAACTTCAGGTAGGTTTAGGGGGAGTTT
>NW_028181247.1:0-87000 GCF_964211825.1 Aythya ferina | reverse complement strand
GATGTTCTCCAAAACCAACAATTTACCCTTTTCCACCATGATGACAACGGAAAACCCAACGAAACCCAACGAAGAACCCAAAACACGGCAGAAACACCCCAAAAATGAATTCGATCACCCCAAAACTGGAACAAAATCCCCCAAAACCATAGATCCACCCAAAAACACCCTAAATCTACCTGATGTTCTCCAAAACCCACAATTTACACTTTTCCACCATGATGACCACGGGAAAACCCAACGAAACCCAACGGAGACCACAAAACACGTCAAAAACACGCCGAAAACCAACTGGATCACTAGGAAAAACAGAAGAAAACCCTAAAAACCATGAATCTGCCCCAAAAGTCCTCATAAACCTACCTGATGTTCTCCAAAACCCACAATTTACACTTTTCCACCATGATGACCACGGAAAACCCAACGAAACCCAACGGAAACCCCAAAATATGTTAAAAACACCCCAAAAAAGAACTGAATCAGAAGAAAAAACACCAAAAACTATGAATTTCCCCGCAAAACCACCCTAAACTCACCTGATCTTCTTCAAAACCCACAATCCACTCCCATTTCCCTTAAGGACCAACGAGAATCCAACTAAAACCCAACGGAGACCCCAAAACAAGTCAAAAACACCCCAAACAAGAACAGGATAACCCCTAAAAAAGAAAGAAAACCCCAAAAAAACATAGATCCACCCCAAAACCACACTAAACCTACCTGATGTTCTCCAAATCCCAAAGTCCACTCCCAACAAACTTAAAACACATTAGGAAATCAACAAAACGCAACGGAAACCCCAAAACACGTCAAAAACACCACAAAAAAAAGCGGGATCACCCCCAAAACCGAAAGAAAACCCTAAAAGCCGTTGATCCACCCCAAAAGTCCCCCTAAACCTACCTGATGTTCTCCAATACCCACAATTTACCCGTTTTCACCATGATGAACAACAAGAACCCAACAAAAACCAACGGAGACCCCAAAACACGTCAAAAACACCCCAAAAAAGAACTGAATCAGAAGAAAAAACACCAAAAACTATGAATTTCCCCGCAAAACCACCCTAAACTCACCTGATCTTCTTCAAAACCCACAATCCACTCCCATTTCCCTTAAGGACCAACGAGAATCCAACTAAAACCCAACGGAGACCCCAAAACAAGTCAAAAACACCCCAAACAAGAACGGAATCACCCCCAAAACTGGAAGAAAATTCCCCCCCCCCAAAAAATTTACAATTTTCACCATGATGACCAACATGAACCAAACGAAAACCCAAAAGGAGACACCAAAACACGTCAAAAACACCCCAAAAAAGAAAGGGATCACCCATAAACTGGAAGAAAATCCCCAAAAAGCACAGATCCAATCCCAAAACCAGCCTAAACCTACCTGATGTTCTCCAAAACCCACAAATTTACCCTTTTCCACCATGATGACCATGGAAAACCCAACGAAACCCAATGGAGACAAAAAACATGTCAAAAAAAAAAAAAAAAAAAAAAAAAAAAAAAAAAAAGAACAGGATCTCCCCAAAAAAACAGAAGAAAACCCCAAATACCATGAATCCACCCCAAAAGTCCCCCTAAACCTACCTGAAGTTCTCCAAAACCCACAATTTACCCTTTTCCACCAAGATGCCAACAGAAAACCCAACAAAACCCAACAGAGACATCAAAACATGTCAAAAACACCCCAAAAAAAGAACGGGATAACCCCCAAAACTGGAAGAAAATCCCCAAAAAGCATGGATCCAATCCCAAAACCACCCTAAACCTACCTGATCTTCTCCAAATCCCAAAGTCCACTCCCAACCACCATAAAACCCATTAGGAACTCAACAAAACGCAACAGAAACCCCAAAACACCTCAAAAACACCCCAAAAGCAAACCGGATCAGAAGAAAATACGTGATTTAACCCCAAGAAAACCCTTAAACCTACCTGATCTTCTCCAAATCCCACAATCCACTCCCACCCACCATAAAACCCATTAGGAACTCAACAAAACGCAACAGAAACCCCAAAACACGTCAAAAACACCCCAAAAAAGAACTGGATCAGAAGAAAAAAAAAAACAAAACTATGCATTTCCCTCCCAAATCACCCTAAACTCACCTGATCTTCTTCAAAACCCACAATCCACTCCCATTTAGCTTAACGACCAACGAGAACCCAACAAAACCCAACGGAGACCCCAAAAACGTCAAAAACACCCCAAAAAAGAACTGGTTCAACCCCAACAACGAAAGAAAACCCCAAAAGACATAGATCCACACCAAAAATCCCCCTAAACCAACCTGAAGTTCTCCAAAACCCACAATTTACAATTTTCCAACATGATGACCATGGAAAACCCAACGAAACCCAACGGAGACCCCAAAAGAAGTCAAAAACACCCAAAACAAGAACGGGATAAACCCTAAAAACGAAAGAAAACCCCAAAAGCCATAGATCCACACCAAAAGTCCCCCTAAACCTACCTGATGTTCTCCAAAACCCACAATTTACACTTTTTCACCAGGATGACCAACATGAACCAAACGAAAACCCAAAACGAGACACCAAAACACGTCAAGAACACCCCAAAAATAAAGGGATCACCCATAAACTGGAAGAAAATCCCCAAAAAGCACGGATCCAATCCCAAAACCACCCTAAACCTACCTGATGTTCTCCAAAACCCACAATTTACCATTTTCCACCACGATGACCAACGAGTACACAACAAAACCCAACGGAGACCCCCAAACACCTCAAAAATTTCCCAAAAAAGAACGGGACCACCCCAAGAAACAGAAGAAAACACCAAAAAACATGACTCTGCCCCAAAAGTCCCCCTAAACCTACCTGATGTTCTCCAAAACCAACAATTTACCCTTTTCCACCATGATGACCAACAAGAACCCAACTAAAACCCAACGGAGACCCCAAAACACGTCATAAACACCCCGAAAAAGAACAGGATCACCCAAAAAAAAACAGAAGAAAAGACCAAATACCATGAATCCACCCCAAAATTCCCCTAAACCTACCTGAAGTTCTCCAAAACCCACAATTTACAATTTTCCACCACCATGACCACGGAAAACCCAAGGAATACCAACGGAGACCCCAAAACACGTCAAAAACACCCCAAAAAAGAACGGGATCACCCCCAAAAACAAAAGAAAATCCCCCAAAACCATAGATCCAATCCCAAAACCAACCTAAACCTACCTGATGTTCTCCAAAACCAACAATTTACCCTTTTCCACCATGATGACAACGGAAAACCCAACGAAACCCAACGAAGAACCCAAAACACGGCAGAAACACCCCAAAAATGAATTCGATCACCCCAAAACTGGAACAAAATCCCCCAAAACCATAGATCCACCCAAAAACACCCTAAATCTACCTGATGTTCTCCAAAACCCACAATTTACACTTTTCCACCATGATGACCACGGAAAACCCAACGAAACCCAACGGAGACCACAAAACACGTCAAAAACACGCCGAAAACACACTGGATCACTAGAAAAAACAGAAGAAAACCCTAAAAACCATGAATCTGCCCCAAAAGTCCTCATAAACCTACCTGATGTTCTCCAAAACCCACAATTTACACTTTTCCACCATGATGACCACGGAAAACCCAACGAAACCCAACGGAAACCCCAAAATATGTTAAAAACACCCCAAAAAAGAACTGAATCAGAAGAAAAAACACCAAAAACTATGAATTTCCCCGCAAAACCACCCTAAACTCACCTGATCTTCTTCAAAACCCACAATCCACTCCCATTTCCCTTAAGGACCAACGAGAATCCAACTAAAACCCAACGGAGACCCCAAAACAAGTCAAAAACACCCCAAACAAGAACAGGATAACCCCTAAAAAAGAAAGAAAACCCCAAAAAAACATAGATCCACCCCAAAACCACACTAAACCTACCTGATGTTCTCCAAATCCCAAAGTCCACTCCCAACAAACTTAAAACACATTAGGAAATCAACAAAACGCAACGGAAACCCCAAAACACGTCAAAAACACCACAAAAAAAAGCGGGATCACCCCCAAAACCGAAAGAAAACCCTAAAAGCCGTTGATCCACCCCAAAAGTCCCCCTAAACCTACCTGATGTTCTCCAATACCCACAATTTACCCGTTTTCACCATGATGAACAACAAGAACCCAACAAAAACCAACGGAGACCCCAAAACACGTCAAAAACACCCCAAAAAAGAACTGAATCAGAAGAAAAAACACCAAAAACTATGAATTTCCCCGCAAAACCACCCTAAACTCACCTGATCTTCTTCAAAACCCACAATCCACTCCCATTTCCCTTAAGGACCAACGAGAATCCAACTAAAACCCAACGGAGACCCCAAAACAAGTCAAAAACACCCCAAACAAGAACGGAATCACCCCCAAAACTGGAAGAAAATCCCCAAAAAACATAGATCCACCCCAAAACGACACTAAACCTACCTGATGTTCTCCAAAACACGCAAGTTAAACTTTTCCAACAGGATGAAACACAAGAACCCAACAAAACCCAACAGAGACCCCAAAACATGTCAAAAACACCCCAAAAAAGAACGGGATCACCCCCAAAACTGGAAGAAAATTCCCCCCCCCCCCCCAAAAATTTACAATTTTCACCATGATGACCAACATGAACCAAACGAAAACCCAAAAGGAGACACCAAAACACGTCAAAAACACCCCAAAAAAGAAAGGGATCACCCATAAACTGGAAGAAAATCCCCAAAAAGCACAGATCCAATCCCAAAACCAGCCTAAACCTACCTGATGTTCTCCAAAACCCACAAATTTACCCTTTTCCACCATGATGACCATGGAAAACCCAACGAAACCCAATGGAAACAAAAAACATGTCAAAAAAAAAAAAAAAAAAAAAAAAAAAAAAAAAGAACAGGATCTCCCCAAAAAAACAGAAGAAAACCCCAAATACCATGAATCCACCCCAAAAGTCCCCCTAAACCTACCTGAAGTTCTCCAAAACCCACAATTTACCCTTTTCCACCAAGATGCCAACAGAAAACCCAACAAAACCCAACAGAGACATCAAAACATGTCAAAAACACCCCAAAAAAGAACGGGATAACCCCCAAAACTGGAAGAAAATCCCCAAAAAGCATGGATCCAATCCCAAAACCACCCTAAACCTACCTGATCTTCTCCAAATCCCAAAGTCCACTCCCAACCACCATAAAACCCATTAGGAACTCAACAAAACGCAACAGAAACCCCAAAACACCTCAAAAACACCCCAAAAGCAAACCGGATCAGAAGAAAATACGTGATTTAACCCCAAGAAAATCCTTAAACCTACCTGATCTTCTCCAAATCCCAAAATCCACTCCCACCCACCATAAAACCTATTAGGAACTCAACATAACGCAACGGAAACCCCAAAACACGTCAAAAACACCCCAAAAAAGAACTGGATCAGAAGAAAAAAAAAACAAAACTATGCATTTCCCTCCCAAATCACCCTAAACTCACCTGATCTTCTTCAAAACCCACAATCCACTCCCATTTAGCTTAACGACCAACGAGAACCCAACAAAACCCAACGGAGACCCCAAAAACGTCAAAAACACCCCAAAAAAGAACTGGTTCAACCCCAACAACGAAAGAAAACCCCAAAAGACATAGATCCACACCAAAAATCCCCCTAAACCAACCTGAAGTTCTCCAAAACCCACAATTTACACTTTTCCACATTGATGACCATGGAAAACCCAACGAAACCCAACGGAGACCACAAAACACGTCAAAAAAAAAAAAAAAAAAAAAAAAATAGAAAAGGATCACCCCCAAAATTGGAAGAAAATCCTTCAAAATCATAGATCCACCCCAAAACCACCCTAAACCTACCTGATGATCTCCAAAACCCACAATTTACAATTTTCCAACATGATGACCATGGAAAACCCAACGAAACCCAACGGAGACCCCAAAAGAAGTCAAAAACACCCAAAACAAGAACGGGATAAACCCTAAAAACGAAAGAAAACCCCAAAAGCCATAGATCCACACCAAAAGTCCCCCTAAACCTACCTGATGTTCTCCAAAACCCACAATTTACACTTTTTCACCAGGATGACCAACATGAACCAAACGAAAACCCAAAACGAGACACCAAAACACGTCAAGAACACCCCAAAAATAAAGGGATCACCCATAAACTGGAAGAAAATCCCCAAAAAGCACGGATCCAATCCCAAAACCACCCTAAACCTACCTGATGTTCTCCAAAACCCACAATTTACCATTTTCCACCACGATGACCAACGAGTACAAAACAAAACCCAACGGAGACCCCCAAACACCTCAAAAATTTCCCAAAAAAGAACGGGACCACCCCAAGAAACAGAAGAAAACACCAAAAAACATGACTCTGCCCCAAAAGTCCCCCTAAACCTACCTGATGTTCTCCAAAACCAACAATTTACCCTTTTCCACCATGATGACCAACAAGAACCCAACTAAAACCCAACGGAGACCCCAAAACACGTCATAAACACCCCAAAAAAGAACAGGATCACCCAAAAAAAAACAGAAGAAAAGACCAAATACCATGAATCCACCCCAAAATTCCCCTAAACCTACCTGAAGTTCTCCAAAACCCACAATTTACAATTTTCCACCACCATGACCACGGAAAACCCAAGGAATACCAACGGAGACCCCAAAACACGTCAAAAACACCCCAAAAAAGAACGGGATCACCCCCAAAAACAAAAGAAAATCCCCCAAAACCATAGATCCAATCCCAAAACCAACCTAAACCTACCTGATGTTCTCCAAAACCAACAATTTACCCTTTTCCACCATGATGACAACGGAAAACCCAACGAAACCCAACGAAGAACCCAAAACACGGCAGAAACACCCCAAAAATGAATTCGATCACCCCAAAACTGGAACAAAATCCCCCAAAACCATAGATCCACCCAAAAACACCCTAAATCTACCTGATGTTCTCCAAAACCCACAATTTACACTTTTCCACCATGATGACCACGGAAAACCCAACGAAACCCAACGGAGACCACAAAACACGTCAAAAACACGCCGAAAACACACTGGATCACTAGAAAAAACAGAAGAAAACCCTAAAAACCATGAATCTGCCCCAAAAGTCCTCATAAACCTACCTGATGTTCTCCAAAACCCACAATTTACACTTTTCCACCATGATGACCACGGAAAACCCAACGAAACCCAACGGAAACCCCAAAATATGTTAAAAACACCCCAAAAAAGAACTGAATCAGAAGAAAAAACACCAAAAACTATGAATTTCCCCGCAAAACCACCCTAAACTCACCTGATCTTCTTCAAAACCCACAATCCACTCCCATTTCCCTTAAGGACCAACGAGAATCCAACTAAAACCCAACGGAGACCCCAAAACAAGTCAAAAACACCCCAAACAAGAACAGGATAACCCCTAAAAAAGAAAGAAAACCCCAAAAAAACATAGATCCACCCCAAAACCACACTAAACCTACCTGATGTTCTCCAAATCCCAAAGTCCACTCCCAACAAACTTAAAACACATTAGGAAATCAACAAAACGCAACGGAAACCCCAAAACACGTCAAAAACACCACAAAAAAAAGCGGGATCACCCCCAAAACCGAAAGAAAACCCTAAAAGCCGTTGATCCACCCCAAAAGTCCCCCTAAACCTACCTGATGTTCTCCAATACCCACAATTTACCCGTTTTCACCATGATGAACAACAAGAACCCAACAAAAACCAACGGAGACCCCAAAACACGTCAAAAACACCCCAAAAAAGAACTGAATCAGAAGAAAAAACACCAAAAACTATGAATTTCCCCGCAAAACCACCCTAAACTCACCTGATCTTCTTCAAAACCCACAATCCACTCCCATTTCCCTTAAGGACCAACGAGAATCCAACTAAAACCCAACGGAGACCCCAAAACAAGTCAAAAACACCCCAAACAAGAACGGAATCACCCCCAAAACTGGAAGAAAATTCCCCCCCCCCCAAAAAATTTACAATTTTCACCATGATGACCAACATGAACCAAACGAAAACCCAAAAGGAGACACCAAAACACGTCAAAAACACCCCAAAAAAGAAAGGGATCACCCATAAACTGGAAGAAAATCCCCAAAAAGCACAGATCCAATCCCAAAACCAGCCTAAACCTACCTGATGTTCTCCAAAACCCACAAATTTACCCTTTTCCACCATGATGACCATGGAAAACCCAACGAAACCCAATGGAGACAAAAAACATGTCAAAAAAAAAAAAAAAAAAAAAAAAAAAAAAGAACAGGATCTCCCCAAAAAAACAGAAGAAAACCCCAAATACCATGAATCCACCCCAAAAGTCCCCCTAAACCTACCTGAAGTTCTCCAAAACCCACAATTTACCCTTTTCCACCAAGATGCCAACAGAAAACCCAACAAAACCCAACAGAGACATCAAAACATGTCAAAAACACCCCAAAAAAGAACGGGATAACCCCCAAAACTGGAAGAAAATCCCCAAAAAGCATGGATCCAATCCCAAAACCACCCTAAACCTACCTGATCTTCTCCAAATCCCAAAGTCCACTCCCAACCACCATAAAACCCATTAGGAACTCAACAAAACGCAACAGAAACCCCAAAACACCTCAAAAACACCCCAAAAGCAAACCGGATCAGAAGAAAATACGTGATTTAACCCCAAGAAAACCCTTAAACCTACCTGATCTTCTCCAAATCCCACAATCCACTCCCACCCACCATAAAACCCATTAGGAACTCAACAAAACGCAACAGAAACCCCAAAACACGTCAAAAACACCCCAAAAAAGAACTGGATCAGAAGAAAAAAAAAAACAAAACTATGCATTTCCCTCCCAAATCACCCTAAACTCACCTGATCTTCTTCAAAACCCACAATCCACTCCCATTTAGCTTAACGACCAACGAGAACCCAACAAAACCCAACGGAGACCCCAAAAACGTCAAAAACACCCCAAAAAAGAACTGGTTCAACCCCAACAACGAAAGAAAACCCCAAAAGACATAGATCCACACCAAAAATCCCCCTAAACCAACCTGAAGTTCTCCAAAACCCACAATTTACAATTTTCCAACATGATGACCATGGAAAACCCAACGAAACCCAACGGAGACCCCAAAAGAAGTCAAAAACACCCAAAACAAGAACGGGATAAACCCTAAAAACGAAAGAAAACCCCAAAAGCCATAGATCCACACCAAAAGTCCCCCTAAACCTACCTGATGTTCTCCAAAACCCACAATTTACACTTTTTCACCAGGATGACCAACATGAACCAAACGAAAACCCAAAACGAGACACCAAAACACGTCAAGAACACCCCAAAAATAAAGGGATCACCCATAAACTGGAAGAAAATCCCCAAAAAGCACGGATCCAATCCCAAAACCACCCTAAACCTACCTGATGTTCTCCAAAACCCACAATTTACCATTTTCCACCAGGATGACCAACGAGTACACAACAAAACCCAACGGAGACCCCCAAACACCTCAAAAATTTCCCAAAAAAGAACGGGACCACCCCAAGAAACAGAAGAAAACACCAAAAAACATGACTCTGCCCCAAAAGTCCCCCTAAACCTACCTGATGTTCTCCAAAACCAACAATTTACCCTTTTCCACCATGATGACCAACAAGAACCCAACTAAAACCCAACGGAGACCCCAAAACACGTCATAAACACCCCGAAAAAGAACAGGATCACCCAAAAAAAACAGAAGAAAAGACCAAATACCATGAATCCACCCCAAAATTCCCCTAAACATACCTGAAGTTCTCCAAAACCCACAATTTACAATTTTCCACCACCATGACCACGGAAAACCCAAGGAATACCAACGGAGACCCCAAAACACGTCAAAAACACCCCAAAAAAGAACGGGATCACCCCCAAAAACAAAAGAAAATCCCCCAAAACCATAGATCCACACCAAAAAATCCCCCTAAACCAACCTGAAGTTCTCCAAAACCCACAATTTACACTTTTCCACATTGATGACCATGGAAAACCCAACGAAACCCAACGGAGACCACAAAACACGTCAAAAAAAAAAAAAAAAAAAAAAAAAAAAAAAAAAGAAAGGGATCACCCCCAAAATTGGAAGAAAATCCTTCAAAATCATAGATCCACCCCAAAACCACCCTAAACCTACCTGATGATCTCCAAAACCCACAATTTACAATTTTCCAACATGATGACCATGGAAAACCCAACGAAACCCAACGGAGACCCCCAAACACCTCAAAAAATTCCCAAAAAAGAACGGGACCACCCCAAGAAACAGAAGAAAACACCAAAAAACATGACTCTGCCCCAAAAGTCCCCCTAAACCTACCTGATGTTCTCCAAAACCCACAATTTACACTTTTTCACCATGATGACCAACAAGAACCCAACTAAAACCCAACGGAGACCCCAAAACACGTCATAAACACCCCGAAAAAGAACAGGATCACCCAAAAAAAACAGAAGAAAACCCCATATATCATGAATCCACCCCAAAAGTCCCCCAAAACCTACCTGATGTTCTCCAAAACCCACAATTTACACTTTTCCACCATGATGACAACGGAAAACCCAACGAAACCCAACGAAGAACCCAAAACACGGCAGAAACACCCCAAAAATGAATTCGATCACCCCAAAACTGGAACAAAATCCCCCAAAACCATAGATCCACCCCAAAAACACCCTAAATCTACCTGATGTTCTCCAAAACCCACAATTTACACTTTTCCACCATGATGACCACGGAAAACCCAACGAAACCCAACGGAGACCACAAAACACGTCAAAAACACGCCGAAAACACACTGGATCACTAGAAAAAACAGAAGAAAACCCTAAAAACCATGAATGTGCCCCAAAAGTCCTCATAAACCTACCTGATGTTCTCCAAAACCCACAATTTACACTTTTCCACCATGATGACCACGGAAAACCCAACGAAACCCAACGGAGAACCCAAAACACGTCAAAAACACCCCAAACAAGAACAGGATCACCCCCAAAACCAAAGAAAACCCCAAAAAGCACGGATCCAATCCCAAAACCACTCTAAACGTACCTGATGTTCTCCAAATCCCAATGTCCACTCCCAACCACCATAAAACCCATTAGGAACTCAACGAAACCCAACGGAAACCCCAAAACACCTCAAAAACACCCCAAAAAAGAACTGAATCAGAAGAAAAAACACCAAAAACTATGAATTTCCCCGCAAAACCACCCTAAACTCACCTGATCTTCTTCAAAACCCACAATCCACTCCCATTTCCCTTAAGGACCAACGAGAATCCAACTAAAACCCAACGGAGACCCCAAAACAAGTCAAAAACACCCCAAACAAGAACGGAATCACCCCCAAAACTAGAAGAAAATCCCCAAAAAACATAGATCCACCCCAAAACGACACTAAACCTACCTGATGTTCTCCAAAACACGCAAGTTAAACTTTTCCAACAGGATGAAAAACAAGAACCCAACAAAACCCAACAGAGACCCCAAAACATGTCAAAAACACCCCAAAAAAGAACGGGATCACCCCCAAAACTGGAAGAAAATTCCCCCCCCAAAAATTTACAATTTTCACCATGATGACCAACATGAACCAAACGAAAACCCAAAAGGAGACACCAAAACACGTCAAAAACACCCCAAAAAAGAAAGGGATCACCCATAAACTGGAAGAAAATCCCCAAAAAGCACAGATCCAATCCCAAAGCCAGCCTAAACCTACCTGATGTTCTCCAAAACCCACAAATTTACCCTTTTCCACCATGATGACCATGGAAAACCCAACGAAACCCAATGGAGACAAAAAACATGTCAAAAAAAAAAAAAAAAAAAAAAAAAGAACAGGATCTCCCCAAAAAAAACAGAAGAAAACCCCAAATACCATGAATCCACCCCAAAAGTCCCCCTAAACCTACCTGAAGTTCTCCAAAACCCACAATTTACCCTTTTCCACCAAGATGCCAACAGAAAACCCAACAAAACCCAACAGAGACATCAAAACATGTCAAAAACACCCCAAAAAAGAACGGGATAACCCCCCAAACTGGAAGAAAATCCCCAAAAAGCATGGATCCAATCCCAAAACCACCCTAAACCTACCTGATCTTCTCCAAATCCCAAAGTCCACTCCCAACCACCATAAAACCCATTAGGAACTCAACAAAACGCAACAGAAACCCCAAAACACCTCAAAAACACCCCAAAAGCAAACCGGATCAGAAGAAAATACGTGATTTAACCCCAAGAAAACCCTTAAACCTACCTGATCTTCTCCAAATCCCAAAATCCACTCCCACCCACCGTAAAACCCATTAGGAACTCAACAAAACGCAACGGAAACCCCAAAACACGTCAAAAACACCCCAAAAAAGAACTGGATCAGAAGAAAAAAAAAACAAAACTATGCATTTCCCTCCCAAATCACCCTAAACTCACCTGATCTTCTTCAAAACCCACAATCCACTCCCATTTAGCTTAACGACCAACGAGAACCCAACAAAACCCAACGGAGACCCCAAAAACGTCAAAAACACCCCAAAAAAGAACTGGTTCAACACCAACAATGAAAGAAAACCCCAAAAGACATAGATCCACACCAAAAAATCCCCCTAAACCAACCTGAAGTTCTCCAAAACCCACAATTTACACTTTTCCACATTGATGACCATGGAAAACCCAACGAAACCCAACAGAGACCCCAAAACATGTCAAAAACACCCCAAAAAAGAACGGGATCACCCCCAAAACTGGAAGAAAATTCCCCCCCCCCCAAAAAATTTACAATTTTCACCATGATGACCAACATGAACCAAACGAAAACCCAAAAGGAGACACCAAAACACGTCAAAAACACCCCAAAAAAGAAAGGGATCACCCATAAACTGGAAGAAAATCCCCAAAAAGCACAGATCCAATCCCAAAGCCAGCCTAAACCTACCTGATGTTCTCCAAAACCCACAAATTTACCCTTTTCCACCATGATGACCATGGAAAACCCAACGAAACCCAATGGAGACAAAAAACATGTCAAAAAAAAAAAAAAAAAAAAAAAAAAGAACAGGATCTCCCCAAAAAAAACAGAAGAAAACCCCAAATACCATGAATCCACCCCAAAAGTCCCCCTAAACCTACCTGAAGTTCTCCAAAACCCACAATTTACCCTTTTCCACCAAGATGCCAACAGAAAACCCAACAAAACCCAACAGAGACATCAAAACATGTCAAAAACACCCCAAAAAAGAACGGGATAACCCCCCAAACTGGAAGAAAATCCCCAAAAAGCATGGATCCAATCCCAAAACCACCCTAAACCTACCTGATCTTCTCCAAATCCCAAAGTCCACTCCCAACCACCATAAAACCCATTAGGAACTCAACAAAACGCAACAGAAACCCCAAAACACCTCAAAAACACCCCAAAAGCAAACCGGATCAGAAGAAAATACGTGATTTAACCCCAAGAAAACCCTTAAACCTACCTGATCTTCTCCAAATCCCAAAATCCACTCCCACCCACCGTAAAACCCATTAGGAACTCAACAAAACGCAACGGAAACCCCAAAACACGTCAAAAACACCCCAAAAAAGAACTGGATCAGAAGAAAAAAAAAACAAAACTATGCATTTCCCTCCCAAATCACCCTAAACTCACCTGATCTTCTTCAAAACCCACAATCCACTCCCATTTAGCTTAACGACCAACGAGAACCCAACAAAACCCAACGGAGACCCCAAAAACGTCAAAAACACCCCAAAAAAGAACTGGTTCAACCCCAACAATGAAAGAAAACCCCAAAAGACATAGATCCACACCAAAAAATCCCCCTAAACCAACCTGAAGTTCTCCAAAACCCACAATTTACACTTTTCCACATTGATGACCATGGAAAACCCAACGAAACCCAACGGAGACCACAAAACACGTCAAAAAAAAAAAAAAAAAAAAAAAAAAAAAAAAAAGAAAGGGATCACCCCCAAAATTGGAAGAAAATCCTTCAAAATCATAGATCCACCCCAAAACCACCCTAAACCTACCTGATGATCTCCAAAACCCACAATTTACAATTTTCCAACATGATGACCATGGAAAACCCAACGAAACCCAACGGAGACCCCAAAAGAAGTCAAAAACACCCAAAACAAGAACGGGATAAACCCTAAAAACGAAAGAAAACCCCAAAAGCCATAGATCCACACCAAAAGTCCCCCTAAACCTACCTGATGTTCTCCAAAACCCACAATTTACACTTTTTCACCAGGATGACCAACATGAACCAAACGAAAACCCAAAACGAGACACCAAAACACGTCAAGAACACCCCAAAAATAAAGGGATCACCCATAAACTGGAAGAAAATCCCCCAAAAGCACGGATCCAATCCCAAAACCACCCTAAACCTACCTGATGTTCTCCAAAACCCACAATTTACCATTTTCCACCACGATGACCAACGAGTACAAAACAAAACCCAACGGAGACCCCCAAACACCTCAAAAATTTCCCAAAAAAGAACGGGACCACCCCAAGAAACAGAAGAAAACACCAAAAAACATGACTCTGCCCCAAAAGTCCCCCTAAACCTACCTGATGTTCTCCAAAACCAACAATTTACCCTTTTCCACCATGATGACCAACAAGAACCCAACTAAAACCCAACGGAGACCCCAAAACACGTCATAAACACCCCGAAAAAGAACAGGATCACCCAAAAAAAACAGAAGAAAAGACCAAATACCATGAATCCACCCCAAAATTCCCCTAAACCTACCTGAAGTTCTCCAAAACCCACAATTTACAATTTTCCACCACCATGACCACGGAAAACCCAAGGAATACCAACGGAGACCACAAAACACGTCAAAAACACCCCAAAAAAGAACGGGATCACCCCCAAAAACAAAAGAAAATCCCCCAAAACCATAGATCCAATCCCAAAACCAACCTAAACCTACCTGATGTTCTCCAAAACCAACAATTTACCCTTTTCCACCATGATGACAACGGAAAACCCAACGAAACCCAACGAAGAACCCAAAACACGGCAGAAACACCCCAAAAATGAATTCGATCACCCCAAAACTGGAACAAAATCCCCCAAAACCATAGATCCACCCAAAAACACCCTAAATCTACCTGATGTTCTCCAAAACCCACAATTTACACTTTTCCACCATGATGACCACGGAAAACCCAACGAAACCCAACGGAGACCACAAAACACGTCAAAAACACGCCGAAAACACACTGGATCACTAGAAAAAACAGAAGAAAACCCTAAAAACCATGAATCTGCCCCAAAAGTCCTCATAAACCTACCTGATGTTCTCCAAAACCCACAATTTACACTTTTCCACCATGATGACCACGGAAAACCCAACGAAACCCAACGGAAACCCCAAAATATGTTAAAAACACCCCAAAAAAGAACTGAATCAGAAGAAAAAACACCAAAAACTATGAATTTCCCCGCAAAACCACCCTAAACTCACCTGATCTTCTTCAAAACCCACAATCCACTCCCATTTCCCTTAAGGACCAACGAGAATCCAACTAAAACCCAACGGAGACCCCAAAACAAGTCAAAAACACCCCAAACAAGAACAGGATAACCCCTAAAAAAGAAAGAAAACCCCAAAAAAACATAGATCCACCCCAAAACCACACTAAACCTACCTGATGTTCTCCAAATCCCAAAGTCCACTCCCAACAAACTTAAAACACATTAGGAAATCAACAAAACGCAACGGAAACCCCAAAACACGTCAAAAACACCACAAAAAAAAGCGGGATCACCCCCAAAACCGAAAGAAAACCCTAAAAGCCGTTGATCCACCCCAAAAGTCCCCCTAAACCTACCGGATGTTCTCCAATACCCACAATTTACCCGTTTTCACCATGATGAACAACAAGAACCCAACAAAAACCAACGGAGACCCCAAAACACGTCAAAAACACCCCAAAAAAGAACTGAATCAGAAGAAAAAACACCAAAAACTATGAATTTCCCTGCAAAACCACCCTAAACTCACCTGATCTTCTTCAAAACCCACAATCCACTCCCATTTCCCTTAAGGACCAACGAGAATCCAACTAAAACCCAACGGAGACCCCAAAACAAGTCAAAAACACCCCAAACAAGAACGGAATCACCCCCAAAACTAGAAGAAAATCCCCAAAAAACATAGATCCACCCCAAAACGACACTAAACCTACCTGATGTTCTCCAAAACACGCAAGTTAAACTTTTCCAACAGGATGAAAAACAAGAACCCAACAAAACCCAACAGAGACCACAAAACATGTCAAAAACACCCCAAAAAAGAACGGGATCACCCCCAAAACTGGAAGAAAATTCCCCCCCCCCCAAAAAAATTTACAATTTTCACCATGATGACCAACATGAACCAAACGAAAACCCAAAAGGAGACACCAAAACACGTCAAAAACACCCCAAAAAAGAAAGGGATCACCCATAAACTGGAAGAAAATCCCCAAAAAGCACAGATCCAATCCCAAAACCAGCCTAAACCTACCTGATGTTCTCCAAAACCCACAAATTTACCCTTTTCCACCATGATGACCATGGAAAACCCAACGAAACCCAATGGAGACAAAAAACATGTCAAAAAAAAAAAAAAAAAAAAAAAAAAAAAAGAACAGGATCTCCCCAAAAAAACAGAAGAAAACCCCAAATACCATGAATCCACCCCAAAAGTCCCCCTAAACCTACCTGAAGTTCTCCAAAACCCACAATTTACCCTTTTCCACCAAGATGCCAACAGAAAACCCAACAAAACCCAACAGAGACATCAAAACATGTCAAAAACACCCCAAAAAAGAACGGGATAACCCCCCAAACTGGAAGAAAATCCCCAAAAAGCATGGATCCAATCCCAAAACCACCCTAAACCTACCTGATCTTCTCCAAATCCCAAAGTCCACTCCCAACCACCATAAAACCCATTAGGAACTCAACAAAACGCAACAGAAACCCCAAAACACCTCAAAAACACCCCAAAAGCAAACCGGATCAGAAGAAAATACGTGATTTAACCCCAAGAAAACCCTTAAACCTACCTGATCTTCTCCAAATCCCAAAATCCACTCCCACCCACCATAAAACCCATTAGGAACTCAACAAAACGCAACGGAAACCCCAAAACACGTCAAAAACACCCCAAAAAAGAACTGGATCAGAAGAAAAAAAAAACAAAACTATGCATTTCCCTCCCAAATCACCCTAAACTCACCTGATCTTCTTCAAAACCCACAATCCACTCCCATTTAGCTTAACGACCAACGAGAACCCAACAAAACCCAACGGAGACCCCAAAAACGTCAAAAACACCCCAAAAAAGAACTGGTTCAACCCCAACAATGAAAGAAAACCCCAAAAGACATAGATCCACACCAAAAATCCCCCTAAACCAACCTGAAGTTCTCCAAAACCCACAATTTACACTTTTCCACATTGATGACCATGGAAAACCCAACAAAACCCAACGGAGACCACAAAACACGTCAAAAAAAAAAAAAAAAAAAAAAAAAAAAAAGAAAGGGATCACCCCCAAAATTGGAAGAAAATCCTTCAAAATCATAGATCCACCCCAAAACCACCCTAAACCTACCTGATGATCTCCAAAACCCACAATTTACCATTTTTCAACATGATGACCATGGAAAACCCAACGAAACCCAACGGAGACCCCCAAACACCTCAAAAATTTCCCAAAAAAGAACGGGACCACCCCAAGAAACAGAAGAAAACACCAAAAAACATGACTCTGCCCCAAAAGTCCCCCTAAACCTACCTGATGTTCTCCAAAACCCACAATTTACACTTTTTCACCATGATGACCAACAAGAACCCAACTAAAACCCAACGGAGACCCCAAAACACGTCATAAACACCCCGAAAAAGAACAGGATCACCCAAAAAAAAACAGAAGAAAAGACCAAATACCATGAATCCACCCCAAAATTCCCCTAAACCTACCTGAAGTTCTCCAAAACCCACAATTTACAATTTTCCACCACCATGACCACGGAAAACCCAAGGAATACCAACGGAGACCCCAAAACACGTCAAAAACACCCCAAAAAAGAACGGGATCACCCCCAAAAACAAAAGAAAATCCCCCAAAACCATAGATCCAATCCCAAAACCAACCTAAACCTACCTGATGTTCTCCAAAACCAACAATTTACCCTTTTCCACCATGATGACCACGGAAAACGCAACGAAACCCAATGGAGACCCCAAAACACGTCAAAAACACCCCCAAAATGAATTGGATCACCCCCCCCCAAGAAAAAAAAAAAAAAAAAACAGAAGAAAACCCCATATATCAGGAATCCACCCCAAAAGTCCCCCTAAACCTACCTGAAGTTCTCCAAAACCCACAATTTACACTTTTCCACCATGATGACAACGGAAAACCCAACGAAACCCAACGAAGAACCCAAAACATGTCAGAAACACCCCAAAAATGAATTCGATCACCCCAAAACTGGAACAAAATCCCCCAAAACCATAGATCCACCCCAAAAACACCCTAAATCTACCTGATGTTCTCCAAAACCCACAATTTACACTTTTCCACCATGATGACCACGGAAAACCCAACGAAACCCAACGGAGACCACAAAACACGTCAAAAACACGCCGAAAACCAACTGGATCACTAGAAAAAACAGAAGAAAACCCTAAAAACCATGAATCTGCCCCAAAAGTCCTCATAAACCTACCTGATGTTCTCCAAAACCCACAATTTACACTTTTCCACCATGATGACCACGGAAAACCCAATGAAACCCAACGGTTTAAAGAAAATTAAGCAATAGAATTTTCATAGGGTCTAGGCAAGCATTATGCAGCTCCTTACTTCTGCAGGGAGCTTTCGCAACTCCCGCTCCTCAAACAGAACTCCTTGTTTTTATAATACAAAAGACAATGAACAAACATTTATGGTGTATTACCCTAAGTTTTTGGGTTAGGGTTTTTTGCGTCTTAATGTTTTGGGGTTAGGGTTTGGAGCGCCCTAAGTTTTTGGGCTAGGGCTTTGAGCATTCCTAACGTTTTGGGTTGGGTTTGGGTTTTGAGCATCCTAAGATTTTGGGTTGGGGGTTTTAGGCATAGGTCTTCAGGGGTTTAGTGTGGTAAATAGTTTGGGTTAGGTCTGTAGGAGTTTCGAGGTTTTTTTGGATGTTAGGGCTTGAGGCTTTTTTTGTAAGGGCGGTGAGGGTTCCAGTGAGTGCTGGTAAATGCAGTTCTCGAGCACTCGGCCTGTGATTGGCCATGCTGGCTGTGCGGGGAATGCTGGTAGGTGTAGTTTTCCGGCACTGGGAGACCATGTTGTGTGCCCAGAGCATGCCGGGAGATGTAGTTCTCGGGACTCCAGACTTCCGGGAGGCCATGTTGCGTACCCACAGTATGCCGGGAAATGTAGTTTTCGGATTCGGGACTTCCGGGAGGCCATGTTGAATGCCCAGAGCATACCGGGAGATGTAGTTCTCGGGAACTAGGGTTAGGGGCTAGGGCTGGGGCTAGAGTTAGGGTTTCGGGTGAGGGTTGGGGTTGGGGGTTATTGTTAGGGTTAGTGGTTTAGGGTTAGGCTTAGAAGGTTATGGTTAGGGATAGGTTAGGGGTAGGTTTAGAGGGTTAGGGTAAGGGTTAGGGGTTGGGACTGTGGTTAGGCTTAGGGTAAGGGTTAGGGTGAGAGTATTAGGGTTAGGGTTCGGGTTCAGATTAGGGTAAGGGTAAGGGTTAGGGCAAAGGTAAGTGTTAGGGTAAGGCTAAGGGTAAGGCTTAGGGTGAGGATAAGGTTTAGGGAAAGGGTTAGGTTTAGGGTAAGGGTAGGGTAAGGATTAGGGTAAGGGTAAGGATTAGGGTTAGGTTTAGGGTAAGAATAAGGGTAAGCTAATGGTTAGGATAAGGGTAAGGGTTAGGGTAAAGGTTTTCATTTGTTAAAGCTGAAACGCAGTATGCAATCTGGGACGTCACAGCCAGAGCTGCCTATGGCAAGGTGAGAGAGGAAAAGATGGAGCAGATGTTCTACTCCTAGTTTTTTCTTTATACGTAAATAAAAGTTTGAGCTAATTCCAGTTGGAAGAGTTCCAATTACTTGCTTGGTCATAATGTCTTTTAATATTGAAAGCTGCAGCAAAAGCATGGGGAGTTTTGCTTCTAGAAACACCCTAGTTCTCTTGTCTGCACTATGCATGCTTTTGAGCTAAAACTGATTAAAAAATAAAAAGAAAAATCACACACGCACACACAAAAAAAAAAAACCACCACAGCTGCTGCTGCTGCTCTCTTCCTACTTCCTTGTGCTTTGCCCCTACCCTTCCCAGGTGATTGGATTTGGGTGCTAGTCGGGGCCAAATGATATGTGAGTCCCAGGCATCCCCTCAGAGAGCTCATTCTGCTTGGGCTGCTCTTTGGGGTGTTTGTTTTTCCTTCGGTCAGTTGCAGGCTTCTTCAGGTGGATGAGAGTTTATGGACTGATGCGTTTCCAAGTAGCGAGGGGTACGCACATCTTTTTGAGGTAACAGCTAGTAGGATCTGTTAGAATAAACTAATGTAGTATTGATGCCTTTATTGCATGCAGTTCTTTATCAGGTGAGTAACTGTTGCGAGTAACTGAAGTCAATGTTACTTGGTGTGTTTGCTATGCAGTGCCTGTGTGGACTATTGCACGAGACACAGCTTTCTGACATCTGGCCCAGCAACTACTAAATAAGGGGAGGGGAGAAGCTGAAGAACGACCAAAGGACAAAGCCTGGGAGGAAGACTACGAGCCTTCAGTACGAGCGGCCCCCAGAGGGACCACCGGAGACTGATAACGCCTGCACCAGTGGGAGGGTTTGGATTCTGGGAACTAATTAGAATAACCCTGCCTTTTGTAGAAGTAGTAATGAATATGTATCAGCCTAGCAGCATAAAAACCAGCCGCCTGATGTAACTTGTGTGCGTCTTGGTGGAGCAGAGACTCCTGGCGCACCCAGCGCTGCTTGCTTACCTCTATTCCTTTAATAAATCATAAACATTAATTGTAAGCCTATTTGGGACTCGGTCATTTATTACAAGTGGGACCTCCCGATGGGTGGAAGCTGTCGGGATAGCTCGGGATGCTGAGGCGTGGTGCTGCAAGGAGGTTGGTGGTCGGTGGCGCCCTGGGGCAGGCCGAATTGGGAGGGGGCGAGGCGGCGGGTGGTCGGTGGCTTCTGTGGAAAAGGCGCTTGTATGGGGGGGCTGCGCATTCAGAGGAACCTTGACAGGCTGCAGATAGGGGCAGGCAGGAACCTTTTGAAGTTCAGGAGAGGGAAATGCCAAGCCCTACCCCTAGGGAGAAACACCTCTGTTTACCAGCACTGGCTAGCTCGATACTGAATAAGCATTTCTTCATGGAAGGGGTGCTTTGCTATTAGAACAGGCTGCCCGGGGGAAGTGGTAAGAGACCCGATCCTTAAAAGTATTGAAGAGACATGTGGACATAGCCCGGGAGTCCGGCCTCCGGCAGGGCGGGAGCTGGCTCTTCCGAGCCCCTGTGCTCCGGTCTTGTGCGACGCGTTTGCAAGCAGCACCGGGTGCCGGGTCCGACATCGGACGGTTCGGGGACGGCGATTCCGGGGCCGTCGGCTAGCGGGGGCCGGCTATGTCGTGTCCCGGGGATCCGACTTCAGGGGGCGTGGGGGCCGGCCGTGCAGTGAAGCGGGGGGCTGGCGTCCGCCGGCTTTCCAGAGAGCGGGCTTTCGGTGCCGTGCGGTTCGGTGGCCGGCCGTCCCGAAACGCTGGGCACCGGTCTTGTGCTAGACTCAGCGGGCTCCGGGGCCGAACTCGGCTTCTCGGGGCCGGCGGTCGCGGTGTCCAGGTGTCCCGCCTCGGGCGGCGCGGGGCCGGCTGTCCCTAGCAGCTGGGTTCCCAAGAGCTTCTGGGCTCCCAAGCGTCGCCCAAGACCGGATCCCAGAGAATCGGGACGGCCGGCCACACCGCTGCGACTAGCACAAGCGTCTCCCGACAACGGAGCCCAGGAGCTTGCGAGGGTCAGATTCCGCGCCCCGGGATAGAGAAACGGGGAGCGCGGGTCGGCCGGCCGCAGCTTCGCACGGGACCGAACCCCCTGTCTCCGGCACGGCCAGACCCCGAGCCGGCAGACAGCAGCCTCCCGCTTCACGGCACAGTCGGCCCCCAACCCGCCCGAGTTCTGATCGCCGGGACACGGGACAGCCGGCCGCGCCGCCCGAGGCCGGACACCTGGAGCCCGGGACCGCCGTCCCTGACAAAGCCAAAGTCGGACCCGGCCCCCGCTGCGGCTAGCACACGCGTCGCCCAGGACCGCAGCCTAGGACCTCGGGACGGTCGCATCCCGCGCCTCCGGCAGGAGCTACCCGGGAGGGCAGGACGGCCTGCCGCAGCTCCGCAAGAGACCGAACCTGCTGGATTCCGGGACGGCCAGAGCCCGAGCCGGTGGGCAGCAGCCTCCCGCTTCACGGCTCGGCAGGCACCCACGTCGCCCGACTTCGGACCCACGGGACAGCCGGCACCCGCGCCGCCGGAGGCCGGACACACGGGCCTCGGGATCGCCGTCCCCGAACCGCACGAAGTCACACACGGTCTCCGGTGCGTCCAGCACACGCATCGCAAAGACCGGAGCCCAGATTATAGGATCAGCCAGCCCCGCGCCGCCCGAGGAAGGACCGGGAACCCGGTGCGCTTGGCACATGCGTCGCCCAAGAACGGCGCCCAGGGCCGCGGGATGGTCGTGCGTCACGCAGCCCGAGTTCGGACCCCCGGAACACAGGACAACTGGCACCCGCGCCACCGGAGGACAGAATCCCGTGCCCCGGGATTGTGTTGTATTTTCTCCCCCTCCCTCTTTGAGGAGAGGGGGAGTGAGGGAGCAGTTGTGGTGGAGCTCGGCTGCCCACCTGAGTAAAACCACCACTGTCCTTTTTGGCGCCCAACGTGGGGCTCGAGGGTTGAGATAACAGTAGTATTGATTGAAGTATTTACAACTAACATATTGGTTGTCATAATGCTCGGTTTTCTGGTAATACTTTTCTCTGTGGATATGTTGTATGTAGCCCACTCTCTGTTTTTTTTTTTCCTTTACATCCTATCGGAGAAAATGTTGAAGTCTGTGCTTGTTTTTTTAACATGTTGTGCTGTAACATACTGGCCTTCAGTTTGGTTTGGTATTCAAGCCCGGCATTGTTATCCTCCTGGTCTCCTGGAGATTATCTTATTGACAATATTAAGAATTACAGTGCCTTCTTTTTTGCCCCCAGCAGTCAATCAGTGAATAATATCGGGTGTGGTGTCTTCTACTTTTCTCCCTGTGGGCTAATTACAGCAGCCTTTCAGTATCTTGGATACCCCTGGTGAGATATTATCCTCCTCTTACTAGGTGTAGTGTTTGTCTTCTTCCCCAAGGCAAAGCAGTTTATTAAGAATATTATCCAAGGACCTGTCCCCAGACAAAGTTGTGGGTGGCAAGGTGTGTGGGGGGATTTGGGCAGGTACCTATCACGGTTTTTTCCTCCAATGGTTCTAAATTTCACCCCTGAACAAGTACAAAATCCAAGAAGGTTGGTAGAATGTTTGAAAGATGTATGCCCTGACCCTGGCAATACTAGAGAACTCCACTAGCTGGCTGCACTCTGCTGGGGTCTGGCTTACGCCTATCAGATGTCAATTAACATTGCCCAGCACCCTCAAGGGGATAGGGAGGTTCTTGAATTTGATGATGAGACAGCACACACTGTGATCACCCCAGAGGACCGACCATCTTTGGTATCAGTCGCCCCCGTAGTAAAGACGAAACAGTGGAAACGGAGATCAGGTCGTTTAGTAAGGGAAGGAGCGCCTCCTATGGATGAGGGAGAAGAGGAAAAGGCAAGCGGCTCTAAAGCAGCGTTATCACGGCAACATCACGAAGAAGAGACTGAAATCATAGATGAATCAGAAACTACTCGGTCTCTATCCTTGAGTGAGCTGCGAGAAATACGAAAAGCCTTCAGTCGCCGTCCAGGTGAGCACATCCTCACTTGGCTGCTTTGACACTGGGATAGTGGGGCCAATACCCAACAGCTAGAAGGCAACGAAGCCAAGCAGCTGGGATCCCACAAGCCTCTGGGAAGATTGAGAGGTACAATGGACTGTTAAAAACTATGCTGCGAGCATTGGGTGCTGCGACATGGAAACATTAGGATATAAACCTACCAGAGGCCACTTGGTTAGTTAACAACAGGGGGTCTGAAAGCCGTGCTGGTCCTGCTGAAACAAAACCCCTACACACTGTGGGAGAAGCTGAAGTCATTGTAGTGCATGTGGGGAAGTGGATGGGGAAGGCGGTGTGGGTTGCCCCTGCCATGGGAAAAGGCAAACCCACTCGTGGGATTGTCTTTGCCCAAGGTCCAGGGTATACCTAGTGGGTGATGCAGAAAGATGGGGATATCAAGTGTGTGCCTCAAGGAGATTTAACACTGGGAGAAAATTAATCTGTCATCCAAGTTATGTGTTGTAGGAGGACACTGCAGAACCAATGAAAGGTCAACTTTGCAAGGAACCAGGCAAGTGCAACAGTGATGTGAGCTAAGCTGGTGCTGGTGTCAAGAAAACCAACTTCGCCTGCCCTGAGTGACCACTTTGACAGATGATGGTGAAACCATCAACAGTTTTTATGAGCATTTTGGGAAAAGACCTATAGAATAAAGAGAAGTACAGACATAAAAAATGCTTCAATGGACAGAAAACTATGGTGATGAGACCATCTATATACTAAGCTGTACCTGATTGTGACACAAATGTTATGGAATAAGGGGTGGAAGTTGTGTTGCGTCTGTCTGAGCTGGAGTCACCGTTTCCCTGCAGCAGCGCGCACAGTGCTGTACTCTGCACTCGTAGCTGGAACAACACTGAAATCACTCCAGTGTTGTGCCTATTGCTGCATAGTGCTGGCACAGCATCAGGACTCTTTCCAAGTCCCTAAGAGCCAGGCACGGGTGCCGGCTGTCCCGTGTTCCGGGGGTCCGAACTCGGGCTGCGTGACGCACGACCATCCCGCGGCCCTGGGCGCCGTTCTTGGGCGACGCATGTGCCAAGCGCACCGGGTTCCCGGTCCTTCCTCGGGCGGCGCGGGGCTGGCTGATCCTATAATCTGGGCTCCGGTCTTTGCGATGCGTGTGCTGGACGCACCGGAGACCGTGTGTGACTTCGTGCGGTTCGGGGACGGCGATCCCGAGGCCCGTGTGTCCGGCCTCCGGCGGCGCGGGTGCCGGCTGTCCCGTGGGTCCGAAGTCGGGCGACGTGGGTGCCTGCCGAGCCGTGAAGCGGGAGGCTGCTGCCCACCGGCTCGGGCTCTGGCCGTCCCGGAATCCAGCAGGTTCGGTCTCTTGCGGAGCTGCGGCAGGCCGTCCTGCCCTCCCGGGTAGCTCCTGCCGGAGGCGCGGGATGCGACCGTCCCGAGGTCCTAGGCTGCGGTCCTGGGCGACGCGTGTGCTAGCCGCAGCGGGGGCCGGGTCCGACTTTGGCTTTGTCAGGGACGGCGGTCCCGGGCTCCAGGTGTCCGGCCTCGGGCGGCGCGGCCGGCTGTCCCGTGTCCCGGCGATCAGAACTCGGGCGGGTTGGGGGCCGACTGTGCCGTGAAGCGGGAGGCTGCTGTCTGCCGGCTCGGGGTCTGGCCGTGCCGGAGACAGGGGGTTCGGTCCCGTGCGAAGCTGCGGCCGGCCGACCCGCGCTCCCCGTTTCTCTATCCCGGGGCGCGGAATCTGACCCTCGCAAGCTCCTGGGCTCCGTTGTCGGGAGACGCTTGTGCTAGTCGCAGCGGTGTGGCCGGCCGTCCCGATTCTCTGGGATCCGGTCTTGGGCGACGCTTGGGAGCCCAGAAGCTCTTGGGAACCCAGCTGCTAGGGACAGCCGGCCCCGCGCCGCCCGAGGCGGGACACCTGGACACCGCGACCGCCGGCCCCGAGAAGCCGAGTTCGGCCCCGGAGCCCGCTGAGTCTAGCACAAGACCGGTGCCCAGCGTTTCGGGACGGCCGGCCACCGAACCGCACGGCACCGAAAGCCCGCTCTCTGGAAAGCCGGCGGACGCCAGCCCCCCGCTTCACTGCACGGCCGGCCCCCACGCCCCCTGAAGTCGGATCCCCGGGACACGACATAGCCGGCCCCCGCTAGCCGACGGCCCCGGAATCGCCGTCCCCGAACCGTCCGATGTCGGACCCGGCACCCGGTGCTGCTTGCAAACGCGTCGCACAAGACCGGAGCACAGGGGCTCGGAAGAGCCAGCTCCCGCCCTGCCGGAGGCCGGACTCCCGGGCTATGTCCACATGTCTCTTCAATACTTTTAAGGATCGGGTCTCTTACCACTTCCCCCGGGCAGCCTGTTCTAATAGCAAAGCACCCCTTCCATGAAGAAATGCTTATTCAGTATCGAGCTAGCCAGTGCTGGTAAACAGAGGTGTTTCTCCCTAGGGGTAGGGCTTGGCATTTCCCTCTCCTGAACTTCAAAAGGTTCCTGCCTGCCCCTATCTGCAGCCTGTCAAGGTTCCTCTGAATGCGCAGCCCCCCCATACAAGCGCCTTTTCCACAGAAGCCACCGACCACCCGCCGCCTCGCCCCCTCCCAATTCGGCCTGCCCCAGGGCGCCACCGACCACCAACCTCCTTGCAGCACCACGCCTCAGCATCCCGAGCTATCCCGACAGCTTCCACCCATCGGGAGGTCCCACTTGTAATAAATGACCGAGTCCCAAATAGGCTTACAATTAATGTTTATGATTTATTAAAGGAATAGAGGTAAGCAAGCAGCGCTGAGTGCGCCAGGAGTCTCTGCTCCACCAAGACGCACACAAGTTACATCAGGCGGCTGGTTTTTATGCTGCTAGGCTGATACATATTCATTACTACTTCTACAAAAGGCAGGGTTATTCTAATTAGTTCCCAGAATCCAAACCCTCCCACTGGTGCAGGCGTTATCAGTCTCCGGTGGTCCCTCTGGGGGCCGCTCGTACTGAAGGCTCGTAGTCTTCCTCCCAGGCTTTGTCCTTTGGTCGTTCTTCAGCTTCTCCCCTCCCCTTATTTAGTAGTTGCTGGGCCAGATGTCAGAAAGCTGTGTCTCGTGCAATAGTCCACACAGGCACTGCATAGCAAACACACCGAGTAACATTGACTTCAGTTACTCGCAACAGTTACTCACCTGATAAAGAACTGCATGCAATAAAGGCATCAATACTACATTAGTTTATTCTAACAGATCCTACTAGCTGTTACCTCAAAAAGATGTGCGTACCCCTCGCTACTTGGAAACGCATCAGTCCATAAACTCTCATCCACCTGAAGAAGCCTGCAACTGACCGAAGGAAAAACAAACACCCCAAAGAGCAGCCCAAGCAGAATGAGCTCTCTGAGGGGATGCCTGGGACTCACATACCATTTGGCCCCGACTAGCACCCAAATCCAATCACCTGGGAAGGGTAGGGGCAAAGCACAAGGAAGTAGGAAGAGAGCAGCAGCAGCAGCTGTGGTGGTTTTTTTTTTTGTGTGTGCGTGTGTGATTTTTCTTTTTATTTTTTAATCAGTTTTAGCTCAAAAGCATGCATAGTGCAGACAAGAGAACTAGGGTGTTTCTAGAAGCAAAACTCCCCATGCTTTTGCTGCAGCTTTCAATATTAAAAGACATTATGACCAAGCAAGTAATTGGAACTCTTCCAACTGGAATTAGCTCAAACTTTTATTTACGTATAAAGAAAAAACTAGGAGTAGAACATCTGCTCCATCTTTTCCTCTCTCACCTTGCCATAGGCAGCTCTGGCTGTGACGTCCCAGATTGCATACTGCGTTTCAGCTTTAACAAATGAAAACCTTTACCCTAACCCTTACCCTTATCCTAACCATTAGCTTACCCTTATTCTTACCCTAAACCTAACCCTAATCCTTACCCTTACCCTAATCCTTACCCTACCCTTACCCTAAACCTAACCCTTTCCCTAAACCTTATCCTCACCCTAAGCCTTACCCTTAGCCTTACCCTAACACTTACCTTTGCCCTAACCCTTACCCTTACCCTAATCTGAACCCGAACCCTAACCCTAATACTCTCACCCTAACCCTTACCCTAAGCCTAACCACAGTCCCAACCCCTAACCCTTACCCTAACCCTCTAAACCTACCCCTAACCTATCCCTAACCATAACCTTCTAAGCCTAACCCTAAACCACTAACCCTAACAATAACCCCCAACCCCAACCCTCACCCGAAACCCTAACTCTAGCCCCAGCCCTAGCCCCTAACCCTAGTTCCCGAGAACTACATCTCCCGGTATGCTCTGGGCATTCAACATGGCCTCCCGGAAGTCCCGAATCCGAAAACTACATTTCCCGGCATACTGTGGGTACGCAACATGGCCTCCCGGAAGTCCGGAGTCCCGAGAACTACATCTCCCGGCATGCTCTGGGCACACAACATGGTCTCCCAGTGCCGGAAAACTACACCTACCAGCATTCCCCGCACAGCCAGCATGGCCAATCACAGGCCGAGTGCTCGAGAACTGCATTTACCAGCACTCACTGGAACCCTCACCGCCCTTACAAAAAAAGCCTCAAGCCCTAACATCCAAAAAAACCTCGAAACTCCTACAGACCTAACCCAAACCATTTACCACACTAAACCCCTGAAGACCTATGCCTAAAACCCCCAACCCAAAATCTTAGGATGCTCAAAACCCAAACCCAACCCAAAACGTTAGGAATGCTCAAAGCCCTAGCCCAAAAACTTAGGGCGCTCCAAACCCTAACCCCAAAACATTAAGACGCAAAAAACCCTAACCCAAAAACTTAGGGTAATACACCATAAATGTTTGTTCATTGTCTTTTGTATTATAAAAACAAGGAGTTCTGTTTGAGGAGCGGGAGTTGCGAAAGCTCCCTGCAGAAGTAAGGAGCTGCATAATGCTTGCCTAGACCCTATGAAAATTCTATTGCTTAATTTTCTTTAAACCGTTGGGTTTCATTGGGTTTTCCGTGGTCATCATGGTGGAAAAGTGTAAATTGTGGGTTTTGGAGAACATCAGGTAGGTTTATGAGGACTTTTGGGGCAGATTCATGGTTTTTAGGGTTTTCTTCTGTTTTTTCTAGTGATCCAGTTGGTTTTCGGCGTGTTTTTGACGTGTTTTGTGGTCTCCGTTGGGTTTCGTTGGGTTTTCCGTGGTCATCATGGTGGAAAAGTGTAAATTGTGGGTTTTGGAGAACATCAGGTAGATTTAGGGTGTTTTTGGGGTGGATCTATGGTTTTGGGGGATTTTGTTCCAGTTTTGGGGTGATCGAATTCATTTTTGGGGTGTTTCTGACATGTTTTGGGTTCTTCGTTGGGTTTCGTTGGGTTTTCCGTTGTCATCATGGTGGAAAAGTGTAAATTGTGGGTTTTGGAGAACTTCAGGTAGGTTTAGGGGGACTTTTGGGGTGGATTCCTGATATATGGGGTTTTCTTCTGTTTTTTTTTTTTTTTTTTTTTTTTCTTGGGGGGGGGTGATCCAATTCATTTTGGGGGTGTTTTTGACGTGTTTTGGGGTCTCCATTGGGTTTCGTTGCGTTTTCCGTGGTCATCATGGTGGAAAAGGGTAAATTGTTGGTTTTGGAGAACATCAGGTAGGTTTAGGTTGGTTTTGGGATTGGATCTATGGTTTTGGGGGATTTTCTTTTGTTTTTGGGGGTGATCCCGTTCTTTTTTGGGGTGTTTTTGACGTGTTTTGGGTTCTCCGTTGGTATTCCTTGGGTTTTCCGTGGTCATGGTGGTGGAAAATTGTAAATTGTGGGTTTTGGAGAACTTCAGGTAGGTTTAGGGGAATTTTGGGGTGGATTCATGGTATTTGGTCTTTTCTTCTGTTTTTTTTGGGTGATCCTGTTCTTTTTCGGGGTGTTTATGACGTGTTTTGGGGTCTCCGTTGGGTTTTAGTTGGGTTCTTGTTGGTCATCATGGTGAAAAAGTGTAAATTGTGGGTTTTGGAGAACACCAGGTAGGTTTAGGGGGACTTTTGGGGCAGAGTCATGTTTTTTGGTGTTTTCTTCTGTTTCTTGGGGTGGTCCCGTTCTTTTTTGGGAAATTTTTGAGGTGTTTGGGGGTCTCCGTTGGGTTTTGTTGTGTACTCGTTGGTCATCGTGTTGGAAAATGGTAAATTGTGGGTTTTGGAGAACATCAGGTAGGTTTAGGGTGGTTTTGGGATTGGATCCGTGCTTTTTGGGGATTTTCTTCCAGTTTATGGGTGATCCCTTTATTTTTGGGGTGTTTTTGACGTGTTTTGGTGTCTCGTTTTGGGTTTTCGTTTGGTTCATGTTGGTCATCCTGGTGAAAAAGTGTAAATTGTGGGTTTTGGAGAACATCAGGTAGGTTTAGGGGGACTTCTGGTGTGGATCTATGGCTTTTGGGGTTTTCTTTCGTTTTTAGGGTTTATCCCGTTTTGTTTTGGGTGTTTTTGACTTCTTTTGGGGTCTCCGTTGGGTTTCGTTGGGTTTTCCATGGTCATCATGTTGGAAAATTGTAAATTGTGGGTTTTGGAGATCATCAGGTAGGTTTAGGGTGGTTTTGGGGTGGATCTATGATTTTGAAGGATTTTCTTCCAATTTTGGGGGTGATCCCTTTTTTTTTTTTTTTTTTTTTTTTTGATGTGTTTTGTGGTCTCCGTTGGGTTTCGTTTGGTTTTCCATGGTCATCAATGTGGAAAAGTGTAAATTGTGGGTTTTGGAGAACTTCAGGTTGGTTTAGGGGGATTTTTGGTGTGGATCTATGTCTTTTGGGGTTTTCTTTCGTTGTTGGGGTTGAACCAGTTCTTTTTTGGGGTGTTTTTGACGTTTTTGGGGTCTCCGTTGGGTTTTGTTGGGTTCTCGTTGGTCGTTAAGCTAAATGGGAGTGGATTGTGGGTTTTGAAGAAGATCAGGTGAGTTTAGGGTGATTTGGGAGGGAAATGCATAGTTTTGTTTTTTTTTTCTTCTGATCCAGTTCTTTTTTGGGGTGTTTTTGAGGTGTTTTGGGGTTTCCATTGCGTTTTGTTGAGTTCCTAATGGGTTTTATGGTGGGTGGGAGTGGATTTTGGGATTTGGAGAAGATCAGGTAGGTTTAAGGGTTTTCTTGGGGTTAAATCACGTATTTTCTTCTGATCCGGTTTGCTTTTGGGGTGTTTTTGAGGTGTTTTGGGGTTTCTGTTGCGTTTTGTTGAGTTCCTAATGGGTTTTATGGTGGTTGGGAGTGGACTTTGGGATTTGGAGAAGATCAGGTAGGTTTAGGGTGGTTTTGGGATTGGATCCATGCTTTTTGGGGATTTTCTTCCAGTTTTGGGGGTTATCCCGTTCTTTTTTGGGGTGTTTTTGACATGTTTTGATGTCTCTGTTGGGTTTTGTTGGGTTTTCTGTTGGCATCTTGGTGGAAAAGGGTAAATTGTGGGTTTTGGAGAACTTCAGGTAGGTTTAGGGGGACTTTTGGGGTGGATTCATGGTATTTGGGGTTTTCTTCTGTTTTTTTTGGGGAGATCCTGTTCTTTTTTTTTTTTTTTTTTTTTTTTTTTTTTTTTTGACATGTTTTTTGTCTCCATTGGGTTTCGTTGGGTTTTCCATGGTCATCATGGTGGAAAAGGGTAAATTTGTGGGTTTTGGAGAACATCAGGTAGGTTTAGGCTGGTTTTGGGATTGGATCTGTGCTTTTTGGGGATTTTCTTCCAGTTTATGGGTGATCCCTTTCTTTTTTGGGGTGTTTTTGACGTGTTTTGGTGTCTCCTTTTGGGTTTTCGTTTGGTTCATGTTGGTCATCATGGTGAAAATTGTAAATTTTTGGGGGGGGAATTTTCTTCCAGTTTTGGGGGTGATCCCGTTCTTTTTTGGGGTGTTTTTGACATGTTTTGGGGTCTCTGTTGGGTTTTGTTGGGTTCTTGTTTTTCATCCTGTTGGAAAAGTTTAACTTGCGTGTTTTGGAGAACATCAGGTAGGTTTAGTGTCGTTTTGGGGTGGATCTATGTTTTTTGGGGATTTTCTTCCAGTTTTGGGGGTGATTCCGTTCTTGTTTGGGGTGTTTTTGACTTGTTTTGGGGTCTCCGTTGGGTTTTAGTTGGATTCTCGTTGGTCCTTAAGGGAAATGGGAGTGGATTGTGGGTTTTGAAGAAGATCAGGTGAGTTTAGGGTGGTTTTGCGGGGAAATTCATAGTTTTTGGTGTTTTTTCTTCTGATTCAGTTCTTTTTTGGGGTGTTTTTGACGTGTTTTGGGGTCTCCGTTGGTTTTTAGTTGGGTTCTTGTTGTTCATCATGGTGAAAACGGGTAAATTGTGGGTATTGGAGAACATCAGGTAGGTTTAGGGGGACTTTTGGGGTGGATCAACGGCTTTTAGGGTTTTCTTTCGGTTTTGGGGGTGATCCCGCTTTTTTTTGTGGTGTTTTTGACGTGTTTTGGGGTTTCCGTTGCGTTTTGTTGATTTCCTAATGTGTTTTAAGTTTGTTGGGAGTGGACTTTGGGATTTGGAGAACATCGGGTAGGTTTAGTGTGGTTTTGGGGTGGATCTATGTTTTTTTGGGGTTTTCTTTCTTTTTTAGGGGTTATCCTGTTCTTGTTTGGGGTGTTTTTGACTTGTTTTGGGGTCTCCGTTGGGTTTTAGTTGGATTCTCGTTGGTCCTTAAGGGAAATGGGAGTGGATTGTGGGTTTTGAAGAAGATCAGGTGAGTTTAGGGTGGTTTTGCGGGGAAATTCATAGTTTTTGGTGTTTTTTCTTCTGATTCAGTTCTTTTTTGGGGTGTTTTTGACGTGTTTTGGGGTTTCCGTTGGGTTTCGTTGAGTTCCTAATGGGTTTTATGGTGGTTGGGAGTGGACATTTGGATTTGGAGAAGATCAGGTACGTTTAGAGTGGTTTTGGGATTGGATCCGTGCTTTTTGGGGTTTTCTTTGGTTTTGGGGGTGATCCTGTTCTTGTTTGGGGTGTTTTTGACGTGTTTTGGGTTCTCCGTTGGGTTTCGTTGGGTTTTCCGTGGTCATCATGGTGGAAAAGTGTAAATTGTGGGTTTTGGAGAACATCAGGTAGATTTAGGGTGTTTTTGGGGTGGATCTATGGTTTTGGGGGATTTTGTTCCAGTTTTGGGGTGATCGAATTCATTTTTGGGGTGTTTCTGACGTGTTTTGGGTTCTTCGTTGGGTTTCGTTGGGTTTTCCGTTGTCATCATGGTGGAAAAGTGTAAATTGTGGGTTTTGGAGAACATCAGGTAGGTTTAGGGGGACTTTTGGGGTGGATTCATGATATATGGGGTTTTCTTCTGTTTTTTTTTTTTTGGGGGGGGGTGATCCAATTCATTTTGGGGGTGTTTTTGACGTGTTTTGGGGTCTCCATTGGGTTTCGTTGCGTTTTCCGTGGTCATCATGGTGGAAAAGGGTAAATTGTGGGTTTTGGAGAACATCAGGTAGGTTTAGGTTGTTTTGGGGATTGGATCTATGGTTTTGGGGGATTTTCTTTTGTTTTTGGGGGTGATCCCGTTCTTTTTTGGGGTGTTTTTGACGTGTTTTGGGGTCTCCGTTGGTATTCCTTGGGTTTTCCGTGGTCATGGTGGTGGAAAATTGTAAATTGTGGGTTTTGGAGAACTTCAGGTAGGTTTAGGGGAATTTTGGGGTGGATTCATGGTATTTGGTCTTTTCTTCTGTTTTTTTTGGGTGATCCTGTTCTTTTTTGGGGTGTTTATGACGTGTTTTGGGGTCTCCGTTGGGTTTTAGTTGGGTTCTTGTTGGTCATCATGGTGAAAAAGTGTAAATTGTGGGTTTTGGAGAACACCAGGTAGGTTTAGGGGGACTTTTGGGGCAGAGTCATGTTTTTTGGTGTTTTCTTCTGTTTCTTGGGGTGGTCCCGTTCTTTTTTGGGAAATTTTTGAGGTGTTTGGGGGTCTTCGTTGGGTTTTGTTGTGTACTCGTTGGTCATCGTGTTGGAAAATGGTAAATTGTGGGTTTTGGAGAACATCAGGTAGGTTTAGGGTGGTTTTGGGATTGGATCCGTGCTTTTTGGGGATTTTCTTCCAGTTTATGGGTGATCCCTTTATTTTTGGGGTGTTCTTGACGTGTTTTGGTGTCTCGTTTTGGGTTTTCGTTTGGTTCATGTTGGTCATCCTGGTGAGAAAGTGTAAATTGTGGGTTTTGGAGAACATCAGGTAGGTTTAGGGGGACTTTTGGTGTGGATCTATGGCTTTTGGGGTTTTCTTTCGTTTTTAGGGTTTATCCCGTTCTTGTTTTGGGTGTTTTTGACTTCTTTTGGGGTCTCTGTTGGGTTTCGTTGGGTTTTCCATGGTCATCAATGTGGAAAAGTGTAAATTGTGGGTTTTGGAGAACTTCAGGTTGGTTTAGGGGGATTTTTGGTGTGGATCTATGTCTTTTGGGGTTTTCTTTCGTTGTTGGGGTTGAACCAGTTCTTTTTTGGGGTGTTTTTGACGTTTTTGGGGTCTCCGTTGGGTTTTCGTTTGGTTCTCGTTGGTCGTTAAGCTAAATGGGAGTGGATTGTGGGTTTTGAAGAAGATCAGGTGAGTTTAGGGTGATTTGGGAGGGAAATGCATAGTTTTGTTTTTTTTTTTTCTTCTGATCCAGTTCTTTTTTGGGGTGTTTTTGACGTGTTTTGGGGTTTCCGTTGCGTTTTGTTGAGTTCCTAATGGGTTTTATGGTGGGTGGGAGTGGATTTTGGGATTTGGAGAAGATCAGGTAGGTTTAAGGGTTTTCTTGGGGTTAAATCACGTATTTTCTTCTGATCCGGTTTGCTTTTGGGGTGTTTTTGAGGTGTTTTGGGGTTTCTGTTGCGTTTTGTTGAGTTCCTAATGGGTTTTATGGTGGTTGGGAGTGGACTTTGGGATTTGGAGAAGATCAGGTAGGTTTAGAGTGGTTTTGGGATTGGATCCATGCTTTTGGGGGATTTTCTTCCAGTTTTGGGGGTTATCCCGTTCTTTTTTGGGGTGTTTTTGACATGTTTTGATGTCTCTGTTGGGTTTTGTTGGGTTTTCTGTTGGCATCTTGGTGGAAAAGGGTAAATTGTGGGTTTTGGAGAACTTCAGGTAGGTTTAGGGGGACTTTTGGGGTGGATTCATGGTATTTGGGGTTTTCTTCTGTTTTTTTTGGGGAGATCCTGTTCTTTTTTTTTTTTTTTTTTTGGGGTGTTTTTGACATGTTTTGGGGTCTCTGTTGGGTTTTGTTGGGTTCTTGTTTTTCATCCTGTTGGAAAAGTTTAACTTGCGTGTTTTGGAGAACATCAGGTAGGTTTAGTGTCGTTTTGGGGTGGATCTATGTTTTTTGGGGATTTTCTTCCAGTTTTGGGGGTGATTCCGTTCTTGTTTGGGGTGTTTTTGACTTGTTTTGGGGTCTCCGTTGGGTTTTAGTTGGATTCTCGTTGGTCCTTAAGGGAAATGGGAGTGGATTGTGGGTTTTGAAGAAGATCAGGTGAGTTTAGGGTGGTTTTGCGGGGAAATTCATAGTTTTTGGTGTTTTTTCTTCTGATTCAGTTCTTTTTTGGGGTGTTTTTGACGTGTTTTGGGGTCTCCGTTGGTTTTTAGTTGGGTTCTTGTTGTTCATCATGGTGAAAACGGGTAAATTGTGGGTATTGGAGAACATCAGGTAGGTTTAGGGGGACTTTTGGGGTGGATCAACGGCTTTTAGGGTTTTCTTTCGGTTTTGGGGGTGATCCCGCTTTTTTTTGTGGTGTTTTTGACGTGTTTTGGGGTTTCCGTTGCGTTTTGTTGATTTCCTAATGTGTTTTAAGTTTGTTGGGAGTGGACTTTGGGATTTGGAGAACATCGAGTAGGTTTAGTGTGGTTTTGGGGTGGATCTATGTTTTTTTGGGGTTTTCTTTCTTTTTTAGGGGTTATCCTGTTCTTGTTTGGGGTGTTTTTGACTTGTTTTGGGGTCTCCGTTAGGTTTTAGTTGGATTCTCGTTGGTCCTTAAGGGAAATGGGAGTGGATTGTGGGTTTTGAAGAAGATCAGGTGAGTTTAGGGTGGTTTTGCGGGGAAATTCATAGTTTTTGGTGTTTTTTCTTCTGATTCAGTTCTTTTTTGGGGTGTTTTTGACGTGTTTTGGGGTTTCCGTTGGGTTTCGTTGAGTTCCTAATGGGTTTTATGGTGGTTGGGAGTGGACATTTGGATTTGGAGAAGATCAGGTACGTTTAGAGTGGTTTTGGGATTGGATCCGTGCTTTTTGGGGTTTTCTTTGGTTTTGGGGGTGATCCTGTTCTTGTTTGGGGTGTTTTTGACGTGTTTTGGGTTCTCCGTTGGGTTTCGTTGGGTTTTCCGTGGTCATCATGGTGGAAAAGTGTAAATTGTGGGTTTTGGAGAACATCAGGTAGGTTTATGAGGACTTTTGGGGCAGATTCATGGTTTTATGGGTTTTCTTCTGTTTTTTCTAGTGATCCAGTTGGTTTTCGGCGTGTTTTTGACGTGTTTTGTGGTCTCCGTTGGGTTTCGTTGGGTTTTCCGTGGTCATCATGGTGGAAAAGTGTAAATTGTGGGTTTTGGAGAACATCAGGTAGATTTAGGGTGTTTTTGGGGTGGATCTATGGTTTTGGGGGATTTTGTTCCAGTTTTGGGGTGATCGAATTCATTTTTGGGGTGTTTCTGACATGTTTTGGGTTCTTCGTTGGGTTTCGTTGGGTTTTCCGTTGTCATCATGGTGGAAAAGTGTAAATTGTGGGTTTTGGAGAACTTCAGGTAGGTTTAGGGGGACTTTTGGGGTGGATTCCTGATATATGGGGTTTTCTTCTGTTTTTTTTTTTTGGGGGGGGGGGGTGATCCAATTCATTTTGGGGGTGTTTTTGACGTGTTTTGGGGTCTCCATTGGGTTTCGTTGCGTTTTCCGTGGTCATCATGGTGGAAAAGGGTAAATTGTTGGTTTTGGAGAACATCAGGTAGGTTTAGGTTGGTTTTGGGATTGGATCTATGGTTTTGGGGGATTTTCTTTTGTTTTTGGGGGTGATCCCGTTCTTTTTTGGGGTGTTTTTGACGTGTTTTGGGGTCTCCGTTGGTATTCCTTGGGTTTTCCGTGGTCATGGTGGTGGAAAATTGTAAATTGTGTGTTTTGGAGAACTTCAGGTAGGTTTAGGGGAATTTTGGGGTGGATTCATGGTATTTGGTCTTTTCTTCTGTTTTTTTTGGGTGATCCTGTTCTTTTTTGGGGTGTTTATGACGTGTTTTGGGGTCTCCGTTGGGTTTTAGTTGGGTTCTTGTTGTTCATCATGGTGAAAAAGTGTAAATTGTGGGTTTTGGAGAACATCAGGTAGGTTTAGGGGGACTTTTGGGGCAGAGTCGTGTTTTTTGGTGTTTTCTTCTGTTTCTTGGGGTGGTCCCGTTCTTTTTTGGGAAATTTTTGAGGTGTTTGGGGGTCTCCGTTGGGTTTTGTTGTGTACTCGTTGGTCATCGTGGTGGAAAATGGTAAATTGTGGGTTTTGGAGAACATCAGGTAGGTTTAGGGTGGTTTTGGGATTGGATCCGTGCTTTTTGGGGATTTTCTTCCAGTTTATGGGTGATCCCTTTATTTTTGGGGTGTTCTTGACGTGTTTTGGTGTCTCGTTTTGGGTTTTCGTTTGGTTCATGTTGGTCATCCTGGTGAGAAAGTGTAAATTGTGGGTTTTGGAGAACATCAGGTAGGTTTAGGGGGACTTTTGGTGTGGATCTATGGCTTTTGGGGTTTTCTTTCGTTTTTAGGGTTTATCCCGTTCTTGTTTTGGGTGTTTTTGACGTGTTTTGGGGTCTCCGTTGGGTTTCGTTGGGTTTTCCATGGTCATCAATGTGGAAAAGTGTAAATTGTGGGTTTTGGAGAACTTCAGGTTGGTTTAGGGGGATTTTTGGTGTGGATCTATGTCTTTTGGGGTTTTCTTTCGTTGTTGGGGTTGAACCAGTTCTTTTTTGGGGTGTTTTTGACGTTTTTGGGGTCTCCGTTGGGTTTTGTTTGGTTCTCGTTGGTCGTTAAGCTAAATGGGAGTGGATTGTGGGTTTTGAAGAAGATCAGGTGAGTTTAGGGTGATTTGGGAGGGAAATGCATAGTTTTGTTTTTTTTTTTTCTTCTGATCCAGTTCTTTTTTGGGGTGTTTTTGACGTGTTTTGGGGTTTCCGTTGCGTTTTGTTGAGTTCCTAATGGGTTTTATGGTGGGTGGGAGTGGATTTTGGGATTTGGAGAAGATCAGGTAGGTTTAAGGGTTTTCTTGGGGTTAAATCACGTATTTTCTTCTGATCCGGTTTGCTTTTGGGGTGTTTTTGAGGTGTTTTGGGGTTTCTGTTGCGTTTTGTTGAGTTCCTAATGGGTTTTATGGTGGTTGGGAGTGGACTTTGGGATTTGGAGAAGATCAGGTAGGTTTAGAGTGGTTTTGGGATTGGATCCATGCTTTTGGGGGATTTTCTTCCAGTTTTGGGGGTTATCCCGTTCTTTTTTGGGGTGTTTTTGACGTGTTTTGATGTCTCTGTTGGGTTTTGTTGGGTTTTCTGTTGGCATCTTGGTGGAAAAGGGTAAATTGTGGGTTTTGGAGAACTTCAGGTAGGTTTAGGGGGACTTTTGGGGTGGATTCATGGTATTTGGGGTTTTCTTCTGTTTTTTTTGGGGAGATCCTGTTCTTTTTTTTTTTTTTTTTTTTTTTTTTTGACATGTTTTTTGTCTCCATTGGGTTTCGTTGGGTTTTCCATGGTCATCATGGTGGAAAAGGGTAAATTTGTGGGTTTTGGAGAACATCAGGTAGGTTTAGGCTGGTTTTGGGATTGGATCTGTGCTTTTTGGGGATTTTCTTCCAGTTTATGGGTGTTCCCTTTCTTTTTTGGGGTGTTTTTGACGTGTTTTGGTGTCTCCTTTTGGGTTTTCGTTTGGTTCATGTTGGTCATCATGGTGAAAATTGTAAATTTTTGGGGGGGGAATTTTCTTCCAGTTTTGGGGGTGATCCCGTTCTTTTTTGGGGTGTTTTTGACATGTTTTGGGGTCTCTGTTGGGTTTTGTTGGGTTCTTGTTTTTCATCCTGTTGGAAAAGTTTAACTTGCGTGTTTTGGAGAACATCAGGTAGGTTTAGTGTCGTTTTGGGGTGGATCTATGTTTTTTGGGGATTTTCTTCCAGTTTTGGGGGTGATTCCGTTCTTGTTTGGGGTGTTTTTGACTTGTTTTGGGGTCTCCGTTGGGTTTTAGTTGGATTCTCGTTGGTCCTTAAGGGAAATGGGAGTGGATTGTGGGTTTTGAAGAAGATCAGGTGAGTTTAGGGTGGTTTTGCGGGGAAATTCATAGTTTTTGGTGTTTTTTCTTCTGATTCAGTTCTTTTTTGGGGTGTTTTTGACGTGTTTTGGGGTCTCCGTTGGTTTTTAGTTGGGTTCTTGTTGTTCATCATGGTGAAAACGGGTAAATTGTGGGTATTGGAGAACATCAGGTAGGTTTAGGGGGACTTTTGGGGTGGATCAACGGCTTTTAGGGTTTTCTTTCGGTTTTGGGGGTGATCCCGCTTTTTTTTGTGGTGTTTTTGACGTGTTTTGGGGTTTCCGTTGCGTTTTGTTGATTTCCTAATGTGTTTTAAGTTTGTTGGGAGTGGACTTTGGGATTTGGAGAACATCGAGTAGGTTTAGTGTGGTTTTGGGGTGGATCTATGTTTTTTTGGGGTTTTCTTTCTTTTTTAGGGGTTATCCTGTTCTTGTTTGGGGTGTTTTTGACTTGTTTTGGGGTCTCCGTTAGGTTTTAGTTGGATTCTCGTTGGTCCTTAAGGGAAATGGGAGTGGATTGTGGGTTTTGAAGAAGATCAGGTGAGTTTAGGGTGGTTTTGCGGGGAAATTCATAGTTTTTGGTGTTTTTTCTTCTGATTCAGTTCTTTTTTGGGGTGTTTTTGACGTGTTTTGGGGTTTCCGTTGGGTTTCGTTGAGTTCCTAATGGGTTTTATGGTGGTTGGGAGTGGACATTTGGATTTGGAGAAGATCAGGTACGTTTAGAGTGGTTTTGGGATTGGATCCGTGCTTTTTGGGGTTTTCTTTGGTTTTGGGGGTGATCCTGTTCTTGTTTGGGGTGTTTTTGACGTGTTTTGGGTTCTCCGTTGGGTTTCGTTGGGTTTTCCGTGGTCATCATGGTGGAAAAGTGTAAATTGTGGGTTTTGGAGAACATCAGGTAGGTTTATGAGGACTTTTGGGGCAGATTCATGGTTTTATGGGTTTTCTTCTGTTTTTTCTAGTGATCCAGTTGGTTTTCGGCGTGTTTTTGACGTGTTTTGTGGTCTCCGTTGGGTTTCGTTGGGTTTTCCGTGGTCATCATGGTGGAAAAGTGTAAATTGTGGGTTTTGGAGAACATCAGGTAGATTTAGGGTGTTTTTGGGGTGGATCTATGGTTTTGGGGGATTTTGTTCCAGTTTTGGGGTGATCGAATTCATTTTTGGGGTGTTTCTGACATGTTTTGGGTTCTTCGTTGGGTTTCGTTGGGTTTTCCGTTGTCATCATGGTGGAAAAGTGTAAATTGTGGGTTTTGGAGAACTTCAGGTAGGTTTAGGGGGACTTTTGGGGTGGATTCCTGATATATGGGGTTTTCTTCTGTTTTTTTTTTTTGGGGGGGGGGGGTGATCCAATTCATTTTGGGGGTGTTTTTGACGTGTTTTGGGGTCTCCATTGGGTTTCGTTGCGTTTTCCGTGGTCATCATGGTGGAAAAGGGTAAATTGTTGGTTTTGGAGAACATCAGGTAGGTTTAGGTTGGTTTTGGGATTGGATCTATGGTTTTGGGGGATTTTCTTTTGTTTTTGGGGGTGATCCCGTTCTTTTTTGGGGTGTTTTTGACGTGTTTTGGGGTCTCCGTTGGTATTCCTTGGGTTTTCCGTGGTCATGGTGGTGGAAAATTGTAAATTGTGTGTTTTGGAGAACTTCAGGTAGGTTTAGGGGAATTTTGGGGTGGATTCATGGTATTTGGTCTTTTCTTCTGTTTTTTTTGGGTGATCCTGTTCTTTTTTGGGGTGTTTATGACGTGTTTTGGGGTCTCCGTTGGGTTTTAGTTGGGTTCTTGTTGTTCATCATGGTGAAAAAGTGTAAATTGTGGGTTTTGGAGAACATCAGGTAGGTTTAGGGGGACTTTTGGGGCAGAGTCGTGTTTTTTGGTGTTTTCTTCTGTTTCTTGGGGTGGTCCCGTTCTTTTTTGGGAAATTTTTGAGGTGTTTGGGGGTCTCCGTTGGGTTTTGTTGTGTACTCGTTGGTCATCGTGGTGGAAAATGGTAAATTGTGGGTTTTGGAGAACATCAGGTAGGTTTAGGGTGGTTTTGGGATTGGATCCGTGCTTTTTGGGGATTTTCTTCCAGTTTATGGGTGATCCCTTTATTTTTGGGGTGTTCTTGACGTGTTTTGGTGTCTCGTTTTGGGTTTTCGTTTGGTTCATGTTGGTCATCCTGGTGAGAAAGTGTAAATTGTGGGTTTTGGAGAACATCAGGTAGGTTTAGGGGGACTTTTGGTGTGGATCTATGGCTTTTGGGGTTTTCTTTCGTTTTTAGGGTTTATCCCGTTCTTGTTTTGGGTGTTTTTGACGTGTTTTGGGGTCTCCGTTGGGTTTCGTTGGGTTTTCCATGGTCATCAATGTGGAAAAGTGTAAATTGTGGGTTTTGGAGAACTTCAGGTTGGTTTAGGGGGATTTTTGGTGTGGATCTATGTCTTTTGGGGTTTTCTTTCGTTGTTGGGGTTGAACCAGTTCTTTTTTGGGGTGTTTTTGACGTTTTTGGGGTCTCCGTTGGGTTTTGTTTGGTTCTCGTTGGTCGTTAAGCTAAATGGGAGTGGATTGTGGGTTTTGAAGAAGATCAGGTGAGTTTAGGGTGATTTGGGAGGGAAATGCATAGTTTTGTTTTTTTTTTTTCTTCTGATCCAGTTCTTTTTTGGGGTGTTTTTGACGTGTTTTGGGGTTTCCGTTGCGTTTTGTTGAGTTCCTAATGGGTTTTATGGTGGGTGGGAGTGGATTTTGGGATTTGGAGAAGATCAGGTAGGTTTAAGGGTTTTCTTGGGGTTAAATCACGTATTTTCTTCTGATCCGGTTTGCTTTTGGGGTGTTTTTGAGGTGTTTTGGGGTTTCTGTTGCGTTTTGTTGAGTTCCTAATGGGTTTTATGGTGGTTGGGAGTGGACTTTGGGATTTGGAGAAGATCAGGTAGGTTTAGAGTGGTTTTGGGATTGGATCCATGCTTTTGGGGGATTTTCTTCCAGTTTTGGGGGTTATCCCGTTCTTTTTTGGGGTGTTTTTGACGTGTTTTGATGTCTCTGTTGGGTTTTGTTGGGTTTTCTGTTGGCATCTTGGTGGAAAAGGGTAAATTGTGGGTTTTGGAGAACTTCAGGTAGGTTTAGGGGGACTTTTGGGGTGGATTCATGGTATTTGGGGTTTTCTTCTGTTTTTTTTGGGGAGATCCTGTTCTTTTTTTTTTTTTTTTTTTTTTTTTTTGACATGTTTTTTGTCTCCATTGGGTTTCGTTGGGTTTTCCATGGTCATCATGGTGGAAAAGGGTAAATTTGTGGGTTTTGGAGAACATCAGGTAGGTTTAGGCTGGTTTTGGGATTGGATCTGTGCTTTTTGGGGATTTTCTTCCAGTTTATGGGTGTTCCCTTTCTTTTTTGGGGTGTTTTTGACGTGTTTTGGTGTCTCCTTTTGGGTTTTCGTTTGGTTCATGTTGGTCATCATGGTGAAAATTGTAAATTTTTGGGGGGGGAATTTTCTTCCAGTTTTGGGGGTGATCCCGTTCTTTTTTGGGGTGTTTTTGACATGTTTTGGGGTCTCTGTTGGGTTTTGTTGGGTTCTTGTTTTTCATCCTGTTGGAAAAGTTTAACTTGCGTGTTTTGGAGAACATCAGGTAGGTTTAGTGTCGTTTTGGGGTGGATCTATGTTTTTTGGGGATTTTCTTCCAGTTTTGGGGGTGATTCCGTTCTTGTTTGGGGTGTTTTTGACTTGTTTTGGGGTCTCCGTTGGGTTTTAGTTGGATTCTCGTTGGTCCTTAAGGGAAATGGGAGTGGATTGTGGGTTTTGAAGAAGATCAGGTGAGTTTAGGGTGGTTTTGCGGGGAAATTCATAGTTTTTGGTGTTTTTTCTTCTGATTCAGTTCTTTTTTGGGGTGTTTTTGACGTGTTTTGGGGTCTCCGTTGGTTTTTAGTTGGGTTCTTGTTGTTCATCATGGTGAAAACGGGTAAATTGTGGGTATTGGAGAACATCAGGTAGGTTTAGGGGGACTTTTGGGGTGGATCAACGGCTTTTAGGGTTTTCTTTCGGTTTTGGGGGTGATCCCGCTTTTTTTTTGTGGTGTTTTTGACGTGTTTTGGGGTTTCCGTTGCGTTTTGTTGATTTCCTAATGTGTTTTAAGTTTGTTGGGAGTGGACTTTGGGATTTGGAGAACATCAGGTAGGTTTAGTGTGGTTTTGGGGTGGATCTATGTTTTTTGGGGATTTTCTTTCTTTTTTAGGGGTTATCCTGTTCTTGTTTGGGGTGTTTTTGACTTGTTTTGGGGTCTCCGTTGGGTTTTAGTTGGATTCTCGTTGGTCCTTAAGGGAAATGGGAGTGGATTGTGGGTTTTGAAGAAGATCAGGTGAGTTTAGGGTGGTTTTGCGGGGAAATTCATAGTTTTTGGTGTTTTTTCTTCTGATTCAGTTCTTTTTTGGGGTGTTTTTGAGGTGTTTTGGGGTTTCCGTTGGGTTTCGTTGAGTTCCTAATGGGTTTTATGGTGGTTGGGAGTGGACATTTGGATTTGGAGAAGATCAGGTACGTTTAGAGTGGTTTTGGGATTGGATCCGTGCTTTTTGGGGTTTTCTTTGGTTTTGGGGGTGATCCTGTTCTTGTTTGGGGTGTTTTTGACGTGTTTTGGGTTCTCCGTTGGGTTTCGTTGGGTTTTCCGTGGTCATCATGGTGGAAAAGTGTAAATTGTGGGTTTTGGAGAATATCAGGTAGGTTTATGAGGACTTTTGGGGCAGATTCATGGTTTTTAGGGTTTTCTTCTGTTTTTTCTAGTGATCCAGTTGGTTTTCGGCGTGTTTTTGACGTGTTTTGTGGTCTCCGTTGGGTTTCGTTGGGTTTTCCGTGGTCATCATGGTGGAAAAGTGTAAATTGTGGGTTTTGGAGAACATCAGGTAGATTTAGGGTGTTTTTGGGGTGGATCTATGGTTTTGGGGGATTTTGTTCCAGTTTTGGGGTGATCGAATTCATTTTTGAGGTGTTTCTGACATGTTTTGGGTTCTTCGTTGGGTTTCGTTGGGTTTTCCGTTGTCATCATGGTGGAAAAGTGTAAATTGTGGGTTTTGGGAACATCAGGTAGGTTTAGGGGGACTTTTGGGGTGGATTCCTGATATATGGGGTTTTCTTCTGTTTTTTTTTTTGGGGGGGGCGTGATCCAATTCATTTTGGGGGTGTTTTTGACGTGTTTTGGGGTCTTTATTGGGTTTCGTTGCGTTTTCCGTGGTCATCATGGTGGAAAAGGGTAAATTGTTGGTTTTGGAGAACATCAGGTAGGTTTAGGTTGGTTTTGGGATTGGATCTATGGTTTTGGGGGATTTTCTTTTGTTTTTGGGGGTGATCCCGTTCTTTTTTGGGGTGTTTTTGACGTGTTTTGGGGTCTCCGTTGGTATTCCTTGGGTTTTCCGTGGTCATGGTGGTGGAAAATTGTAAATTGTGGGTTTTGGAGAACTTCAGGTAGGTTTAGGGGAATTTTGGGGTGGATTCATGGTATTTGGTCTTTTCTTCTGTTTTTTTTTGGGTGATCCTGTTCTTTTTTGGGGTGTTTATGACGTGTTTTGGGGTCTCCGTTGGGTTTTAGTTGGGTTCTTGTTGTTCATCATGGTGAAAAAGTGTAAATTGTGGGTTTTGGAGAACATCAGGTAGGTTTAGGGGGACTTTTGGGGCAGAGTCATGTTTTTTGGTGTTTTCTTCTGTTTCTTGGGGTGGTCCCGTTCTTTTTTGGGAAATTTTTGAGGTGTTTGGGGGTCTCCGTTTGGTTTTGTTGTGTACTCGTTGGTCATCGTGGTGGAAAATGGTAAATTGTGGGTTTTGGAGAACATCAGGTAGGTTTAGGGTGGTTTTGGGATTGGATCCGTGCTTTTTGGGGATTTTCTTCCAGTTTATGGGTGATCCCTTTATTTTTGGGGTGTTCTTGACGTGTTTTGGTGTCTCGTTTTGGGTTTTCGTTTGGTTCATGTTGGTCATCCTGGTGAAAAAGTGTAAATTGTGGGTTTTGGAGAACATCAGGTAGGTTTAGGGGGACTTTTGGTGTGGATCTATGGCTTTTGGGGTTTTCTTTCGTTTTTAGGGTTTGTCCCGTTCTTGTTTTGGGTGTTTTTGACTTCTTTTGGGGTCTCCGTTGGGTTTCGTTGGGTTTTCCATGGTCATCAATGTGGAAAAGTGTAAATTGTGGGTTTTGGAGAACTTCAGGTTGGTTTAGGGGGATTTTTGGTGTGGATCTATGTCTTTTGGGGTTTTCTTTCGTTGTTGGGGTTGAACCAGTTCTTTTTTGGGGTGTTTTTGACGTTTTTGGGGTCTCCGTTGGGTTTTCGTTTGGTTCATGTTGGTCATCATGGTGAAAATTGTAAATTTTTTGGGGGGGAATTTTCTTCCAGTTTTGGGGGTGATCCCGTTCTTTTTTGGGGTGTTTTTGACATGTTTTGGGGTCTCTGTTGGGTTTTGTTGGGTTCTTGTTTTTCATCCTGTTGGAAAAGTTTAACTTGCGTGTTTTGGAGAACATCAGGTAGGTTTAGTGTCGTTTTGGGGTGGATCTATGTTTTTTGGGGATTTTCTTCCAGTTTTGGGGGTGATTCCGTTCTTGTTTGGGGTGTTTTTGACTTGTTTTGGGGTCTCCGTTGGGTTTTAGTTGGATTCTCGTTGGTCCTTAAGGGAAATGGGAGTGGATTGTGGGTTTTGAAGAAGATCAGGTGAGTTTAGGGTGGTTTTGCGGGGAAATTCATAGTTTTTGGTGTTTTTTCTTCTGATTCAGTTCTTTTTTGGGGTGTTTTTGACGTGTTTTGGGGTCTCCGTTGGTTTTTAGTTGGGTTCTTGTTGTTCATCATGGTGAAAACGGGTAAATTGTGGGTATTGGAGAACATCAGGTAGGTTTAGGGGGACTTTTGGGGTGGATCAACGGCTTTTAGGGTTTTCTTTCGGTTTTGGGGGTGATCCCGCTTTTTTTTGTGGTGTTTTTGACGTGTTTTGGGGTTTCCGTTGCGTTTTGTTGATTTCCTAATGTGTTTTAAGTTTGTTGGGAGTGGACTTTGGGATTTGGAGAACATCAGGTAGGTTTAGTGTGGTTTTGGGGTGGATCTATGTTTTTTTGGGGTTTTCTTTCTTTTTTAGGGGTTATCCTGTTCTTGTTTGGGGTGTTTTTGACTTGTTTTGGGGTCTCCGTTGGGTTTTAGTTGGATTCTCGTTGGTCCTTAAGGGAAATGGGAGTGGATTGTGGGTTTTGAAGAAGATCAGGTGAGTTTAGGGTGGTTTTGCAGGGAAATTCATAGTTTTTGGTGTTTTTTCTTCTGATTCAGTTCTTTTTTGGGGTGTTTTTGAGGTGTTTTGGGGTTTCCGTTGGGTTTCGTTGAGTTCCTAATGGGTTTTATGGTGGTTGGGAGTGGACATTTGGATTTGGAGAAGATCAGGTACGTTTAGATTGGTTTTGGGATTGGATCCGTGCTTTTTGGGGTTTTCTTTGGTTTTGGGGGTGATCCTGTTCTTGTTTGGGGTGTTTTTGACGTGTTTTGGGTTCTCCGTTGGGTTTCGTTGGGTTTTCCGTGGTCATCATGGTGGAAAAGTGTAAATTGTGGGTTTTGGAGAACATCAGGTAGGTTTATGAGGACTTTTGGGGCAGATTCATGGTTTTTAGGGTTTTCTTCTGTTTTTTCTAGTGATCCAGTTGGTTTTCGGCGTGTTTTTGACGTGTTTTGTGGTCTCCGTTGGGTTTCGTTGGGTTTTCCGTGGTCATCATGGTGGAAAAGTGTAAATTGTGGGTTTTGGAGAACATCAGGTAGATTTAGGGTGTTTTTGGGGTGAATCTATGGTTTTGGGGGATTTTGTTCCAGTTTTGGGGTGATCGAATTCATTTTTGGGGTGTTTCTGACATGTTTTGGGTTCTTCGTTGGGTTTCATTGGGTTTTCCGTTGTCATCATGGTGGAAAAGTGTAAATTGTGGGTTTTGGAGAACATCAGGTAGGTTTAGGGGGACTTTTGGTGTGGATCTATGGCTTTTGGGGTTTTCTTTCGTTTTTAGGGTTTATCCCGTTCTTGTTTTGGGTGTTTTTGACGTGTTTTGGGGTCTCCGTTGGGTTTCGTTGGGTTTTCCATGGTCATCAATGTGGAAAAGTGTAAATTGTGGGTTTTGGAGAACTTCAGGTTGGTTTAGGGGGATTTTTGGTGTGGATGTATGTCTTTTGGGGTTTTCTTTCGTTGTTGGGGTTGAACCAGTTCTTTTTTGGGGTGTTTTTGACGTTTTTGGGGTCTCCGTTGGGTTTTGTTGGGTTCTCGTTGGTCGTTAAGCTAAATGGGAGTGGATTGTGGGTTTTGAAGAAGATCAGGTGAGTTTAGGGTGATTTGGGAGGGAAATGCATAGTTTTGTTTTTTTTTTTTCTTCTGATCCAGTTCTTTTTTGGGGTGTTTTTGACGTGTTTTGGGGTTTCCGTTGCGTTTTGTTGAGTTCCTAATGGGTTTTATGGTGGGTGGGAGTGGATTTTGGGATTTGGAGAGGATCAGGTAGGTTTAAGGGTTTTCTTGGGGTTAAATCACGTATTTTCTTCTGATCCGGTTTGCTTTTGGGGTGTTTTTGAGGTGTTTTGGGGTTTCTGTTGCGTTTTGTTGAGTTCCTAATGGGTTTTATGGTGGTTGGGAGTGGACTTTGGGATTTGGAGAAGATCAGGTAGGTTTAGGGTGGTTTTGGGATTGGATCCATGCTTTTGGGGGATTTTCTTCCAGTTTTGGGGGTTATCCCGTTCTTTTTTGGGGTGTTTTTGACATGTTTTGATGTCTCTGTTGGGTTTTGTTGGGTTTTCTGTTGGCATCTTGGTGGAAAAGGGTAAATTGTGGGTTTTGGAGAACTTCAGGTAGGTTTAGGGGGACTTTTGGGGTGGATTCATGGTATTTGGGGTTTTCTTCTGTTTTTTTTGGGGAGATCCTGTTCTTTTTTTTTTTTTTTTTTTTTTTTTTTTGACATGTTTTTTGTCTCCATTGGGTTTCGTTGGGTTTTCCATGGTCATCATGGTGGAAAAGGCTAAATTTGTGGGTTTTGGAGAGCATCAGGTAGGTTTAGGCTGGTTTTGGGATTGGATCTGTGCTTTTTGGGGATTTTCTTCCAGTTTATGGGTGATCCCTTTCTTTTTTGGGGTGTTTTTGACGTGTTTTGGTGTCTCCTTTTGGGTTTTCGTTTGGTTCATGTTGGTCATCATGGTGAAAATTGTAAATTTTTGGGGGGGGAATTTTCTTCCAGTTTTGGGGGTGATCCCGTTCTTTTTTGGGGTGTTTTTGACATGTTTTGGGGTCTCTGTTGGGTTTTGTTGGGTTCTTGTTTTTCATCCTGTTGGAAAAGTTTAACTTGCGTGTTTTGGAGAACATCAGGTAGGTTTAGTGTCGTTTTGGGGTGGATCTATGTTTTTTGGGGATTTTCTTCCAGTTTTGGGGGTGATTCCGTTCTTGTTTGGGGTGTTTTTGACTTGTTTTGGGGTCTCCGTTGGGTTTTAGTTGGATTCTCGTTGGTCCTTAAGGGAAATGGGAGTGGATTGTGGGTTTTGAAGAAGATCAGGTGAGTTTAGGGTGGTTTTGCGGGGAAATTCATAGTTTTTGGTGTTTTTTCTTCTGATTCAGTTCTTTTTTGGGGTGTTTTTGACGTGTTTTGGGGTCTCCGTTGGTTTTTAGTTGGGTTCTTGTTGTTCATCATGGTGAAAACGGGTAAATTGTGGGTATTGGAGAACATCAGGTAGGTTTAGGGGGACTTTTGGGGTGGATCAACGGCTTTTAGGGTTTTCTTTCGGTTTTGGGGGTGATCCCGCTTTTTTTTGTGGTGTTTTTGACGTGTTTTGGGGTTTCCGTTGCGTTTTGTTGATTTCCTAATGTGTTTTAAGTTTGTTGGGAGTGGACTTTGGGATTTGGAGAACATCGGGTAGGTTTAGTGTGGTTTTGGGGTGGATCTATGTTTTTTTGGGGTTTTCTTTCTTTTTTAGGGGTTATCCTGTTCTTGTTTGGGGTGTTTTTGACTTGTTTTGGGGTCTCCGTTGGGTTTTAGTTGGATTCTCGTTGGTCCTTAAGGGAAATGGGAGTGGATTGTGGGTTTTGAAGAAGATCAGGTGAGTTTAGGGTGGTTTTGCGGGGAAATTCATAGTTTTTGGTGTTTTTTCTTCTGATTCAGTTCTTTTTTGGGGTGTTTTTGACGTGTTTTGGGGTTTCCGTTGGGTTTCGTTGAGTTCCTAATGGGTTTTATGGTGGTTGGGAGTGGACATTTGGATTTGGAGAAGATCAGGTACGTTTAGAGTGGTTTTGGGATTGGATCCGTGCTTTTTGGGGTTTTCTTTGGTTTTGGGGGTGATCCTGTTCTTGTTTGGGGTGTTTTTGACGTGTTTTGGGTTCTCCGTTGGGTTTCGTTGGGTTTTCCGTGGTCATCATGGTGGAAAAGTGTAAATTGTGGGTTTTGGAGAACATCAGGTAGATTTAGGGTGTTTTTGGGGTGGATCTATGGTTTTGGGGGATTTTGTTCCAGTTTTGGGGTGATCGAATTCATTTTTGGGGTGTTTCTGACGTGTTTTGGGTTCTTCGTTGGGTTTCGTTGGGTTTTCCGTTGTCATCATGGTGGAAAAGTGTAAATTGTGGGTTTTGGAGAACATCAGGTAGGTTTAGGGGGACTTTTGGGGTGGATTCATGATATATGGGGTTTTCTTCTGTTTTTTTTTTTTTGGGGGGGGGTGATCCAATTCATTTTGGGGGTGTTTTTGACGTGTTTTGGGGTCTCCATTGGGTTTCGTTGCGTTTTCCGTGGTCATCATGGTGGAAAAGGGTAAATTGTGGGTTTTGGAGAACATCAGGTAGGTTTAGGTTGTTTTGGGGATTGGATCTATGGTTTTGGGGGATTTTCTTTTGTTTTTGGGGGTGATCCCGTTCTTTTTTGGGGTGTTTTTGACGTGTTTTGGGGTCTCCGTTGGTATTCCTTGGGTTTTCCGTGGTCATGGTGGTGGAAAATTGTAAATTGTGGGTTTTGGAGAACTTCAGGTAGGTTTAGGGGAATTTTGGGGTGGATTCATGGTATTTGGTCTTTTCTTCTGTTTTTTTTGGGTGATCCTGTTCTTTTTTGGGGTGTTTATGACGTGTTTTGGGGTCTCCGTTGGGTTTTAGTTGGGTTCTTGTTGGTCATCATGGTGAAAAAGTGTAAATTGTGGGTTTTGGAGAACACCAGGTAGGTTTAGGGGGACTTTTGGGGCAGAGTCATGTTTTTTGGTGTTTTCTTCTGTTTCTTGGGGTGGTCCCGTTCTTTTTTGGGAAATTTTTGAGGTGTTTGGGGGTCTTCGTTGGGTTTTGTTGTGTACTCGTTGGTCATCGTGTTGGAAAATGGTAAATTGTGGGTTTTGGAGAACATCAGGTAGGTTTAGGGTGGTTTTGGGATTGGATCCGTGCTTTTTGGGGATTTTCTTCCAGTTTATGGGTGATCCCTTTATTTTTGGGGTGTTCTTGACGTGTTTTGGTGTCTCGTTTTGGGTTTTCGTTTGGTTCATGTTGGTCATCCTGGTGAGAAAGTGTAAATTGTGGGTTTTGGAGAACATCAGGTAGGTTTAGGGGGACTTTTGGTGTGGATCTATGGCTTTTGGGGTTTTCTTTCGTTTTTAGGGTTTATCCCGTTCTTGTTTTGGGTGTTTTTGACTTCTTTTGGGGTCTCTGTTGGGTTTCGTTGGGTTTTCCATGGTCATCAATGTGGAAAAGTGTAAATTGTGGGTTTTGGAGAACTTCAGGTTGGTTTAGGGGGATTTTTGGTGTGGATCTATGTCTTTTGGGGTTTTCTTTCGTTGTTGGGGTTGAACCAGTTCTTTTTTGGGGTGTTTTTGACGTTTTTGGGGTCTCCGTTGGGTTTTCGTTTGGTTCTCGTTGGTCGTTAAGCTAAATGGGAGTGGATTGTGGGTTTTGAAGAAGATCAGGTGAGTTTAGGGTGATTTGGGAGGGAAATGCATAGTTTTGTTTTTTTTTTTTCTTCTGATCCAGTTCTTTTTTGGGGTGTTTTTGACGTGTTTTGGGGTTTCCGTTGCGTTTTGTTGAGTTCCTAATGGGTTTTATGGTGGGTGGGAGTGGATTTTGGGATTTGGAGAAGATCAGGTAGGTTTAAGGGTTTTCTTGGGGTTAAATCACGTATTTTCTTCTGATCCGGTTTGCTTTTGGGGTGTTTTTGAGGTGTTTTGGGGTTTCTGTTGCGTTTTGTTGAGTTCCTAATGGGTTTTATGGTGGTTGGGAGTGGACTTTGGGATTTGGAGAAGATCAGGTAGGTTTAGAGTGGTTTTGGGATTGGATCCATGCTTTTGGGGGATTTTCTTCCAGTTTTGGGGGTTATCCCGTTCTTTTTTGGGGTGTTTTTGACGTGTTTTGATGTCTCTGTTGGGTTTTGTTGGGTTTTCTGTTGGCATCTTGGTGGAAAAGGGTAAATTGTGGGTTTTGGAGAACTTCAGGTAGGTTTAGGGGGACTTTTGGGGTGGATTCATGGTATTTGGGGTTTTCTTCTGTTTTTTTTGGGGAGATCCTGTTCTTTTTTTTTTTTTTTTTTTTTTTTTTTGACATGTTTTTTGTCTCCATTGGGTTTCGTTGGGTTTTCCATGGTCATCATGGTGGAAAAGGGTAAATTTGTGGGTTTTGGAGAACATCAGGTAGGTTTAGGCTGGTTTTGGGATTGGATCTGTGCTTTTTGGGGATTTTCTTCCAGTTTATGGGTGTTCCCTTTCTTTTTTGGGGTGTTTTTGACGTGTTTTGGTGTCTCCTTTTGGGTTTTCGTTTGGTTCATGTTGGTCATCATGGTGAAAATTGTAAATTTTTGGGGGGGGAATTTTCTTCCAGTTTTGGGGGTGATCCCGTTCTTTTTTGGGGTGTTTTTGACATGTTTTGGGGTCTCTGTTGGGTTTTGTTGGGTTCTTGTTTTTCATCCTGTTGGAAAAGTTTAACTTGCGTGTTTTGGAGAACATCAGGTAGGTTTAGTGTCGTTTTGGGGTGGATCTATGTTTTTTGGGGATTTTCTTCCAGTTTTGGGGGTGATTCCGTTCTTGTTTGGGGTGTTTTTGACTTGTTTTGGGGTCTCCGTTGGGTTTTAGTTGGATTCTCGTTGGTCCTTAAGGGAAATGGGAGTGGATTGTGGGTTTTGAAGAAGATCAGGTGAGTTTAGGGTGGTTTTGCGGGGAAATTCATAGTTTTTGGTGTTTTTTCTTCTGATTCAGTTCTTTTTTGGGGTGTTTTTGACGTGTTTTGGGGTCTCCGTTGGTTTTTAGTTGGGTTCTTGTTGTTCATCATGGTGAAAACGGGTAAATTGTGGGTATTGGAGAACATCAGGTAGGTTTAGGGGGACTTTTGGGGTGGATCAACGGCTTTTAGGGTTTTCTTTCGGTTTTGGGGGTGATCCCGCTTTTTTTTTGTGGTGTTTTTGACGTGTTTTGGGGTTTCCGTTGCGTTTTGTTGATTTCCTAATGTGTTTTAAGTTTGTTGGGAGTGGACTTTGGGATTTGGAGAACATCAGGTAGGTTTAGTGTGGTTTTGGGGTGGATCTATGTTTTTTGGGGGTTTTCTTTCTTTTTTAGGGGTTATCCTGTTCTTGTTTGGGGTGTTTTTGACTTGTTTTGGGGTCTCCGTTGGGTTTTAGTTGGATTCTCGTTGGTCCTTAAGGGAAATGGGAGTGGATTGTGGGTTTTGAAGAAGATCAGGTGAGTTTAGGGTGGTTTTGCGGGGAAATTCATAGTTTTTGGTGTTTTTTCTTCTGATTCAGTTCTTTTTTGGGGTGTTTTTGAGGTGTTTTGGGGTTTCCGTTGGGTTTCGTTGAGTTCCTAATGGGTTTTATGGTGGTTGGGAGTGGACATTTGGATTTGGAGAAGATCAGGTACGTTTAGAGTGGTTTTGGGATTGGATCCGTGCTTTTTGGGGTTTTCTTTGGTTTTGGGGGTGATCCTGTTCTTGTTTGGGGTGTTTTTGACGTGTTTTGGGTTCTCCGTTGGGTTTCGTTGGGTTTTCCGTGGTCATCATGGTGGAAAAGTGTAAATTGTGGGTTTTGGAGAATATCAGGTAGGTTTATGAGGACTTTTGGGGCAGATTCATGGTTTTTAGGGTTTTCTTCTGTTTTTTCTAGTGATCCAGTTGGTTTTCGGCGTGTTTTTGACGTGTTTTGTGGTCTCCGTTGGGTTTCGTTGGGTTTTCCGTGGTCATCATGGTGGAAAAGTGTAAATTGTGGGTTTTGGAGAACATCAGGTAGATTTAGGGTGTTTTTGGGGTGGATCTATGGTTTTGGGGGATTTTGTTCCAGTTTTGGGGTGATCGAATTCATTTTTGAGGTGTTTCTGACATGTTTTGGGTTCTTCGTTGGGTTTCGTTGGGTTTTCCGTTGTCATCATGGTGGAAAAGTGTAAATTGTGGGTTTTGGGAACATCAGGTAGGTTTAGGGGGACTTTTGGGGTGGATTCCTGATATATGGGGTTTTCTTCTGTTTTTTTTTTTGGGGGGGGCGTGATCCAATTCATTTTGGGGGTGTTTTTGACGTGTTTTGGGGTCTTTATTGGGTTTCGTTGCGTTTTCCGTGGTCATCATGGTGGAAAAGGGTAAATTGTTGGTTTTGGAGAACATCAGGTAGGTTTAGGTTGGTTTTGGGATTGGATCTATGGTTTTGGGGGATTTTCTTTTGTTTTTGGGGGTGATCCCGTTCTTTTTTGGGGTGTTTTTGACGTGTTTTGGGGTCTCCGTTGGTATTCCTTGGGTTTTCCGTGGTCATGGTGGTGGAAAATTGTAAATTGTGGGTTTTGGAGAACTTCAGGTAGGTTTAGGGGAATTTTGGGGTGGATTCATGGTATTTGGTCTTTTCTTCTGTTTTTTTTTGGGTGATCCTGTTCTTTTTTGGGGTGTTTATGACGTGTTTTGGGGTCTCCGTTGGGTTTTAGTTGGGTTCTTGTTGTTCATCATGGTGAAAAAGTGTAAATTGTGGGTTTTGGAGAACATCAGGTAGGTTTAGGGGGACTTTTGGGGCAGAGTCATGTTTTTTGGTGTTTTCTTCTGTTTCTTGGGGTGGTCCCGTTCTTTTTTGGGAAATTTTTGAGGTGTTTGGGGGTCTCCGTTTGGTTTTGTTGTGTACTCGTTGGTCATCGTGGTGGAAAATGGTAAATTGTGGGTTTTGGAGAACATCAGGTAGGTTTAGGGTGGTTTTGGGATTGGATCCGTGCTTTTTGGGGATTTTCTTCCAGTTTATGGGTGATCCCTTTATTTTTGGGGTGTTCTTGACGTGTTTTGGTGTCTCGTTTTGGGTTTTCGTTTGGTTCATGTTGGTCATCCTGGTGAAAAAGTGTAAATTGTGGGTTTTGGAGAACATCAGGTAGGTTTAGGGGGACTTTTGGTGTGGATCTATGGCTTTTGGGGTTTTCTTTCGTTTTTAGGGTTTGTCCCGTTCTTGTTTTGGGTGTTTTTGACTTCTTTTGGGGTCTCCGTTGGGTTTCGTTGGGTTTTCCATGGTCATCAATGTGGAAAAGTGTAAATTGTGGGTTTTGGAGAACTTCAGGTTGGTTTAGGGGGATTTTTGGTGTGGATCTATGTCTTTTGGGGTTTTCTTTCGTTGTTGGGGTTGAACCAGTTCTTTTTTGGGGTGTTTTTGACGTTTTTGGGGTCTCCGTTGGGTTTTCGTTTGGTTCATGTTGGTCATCATGGTGAAAATTGTAAATTTTTTGGGGGGGAATTTTCTTCCAGTTTTGGGGGTGATCCCGTTCTTTTTTGGGGTGTTTTTGACATGTTTTGGGGTCTCTGTTGGGTTTTGTTGGGTTCTTGTTTTTCATCCTGTTGGAAAAGTTTAACTTGCGTGTTTTGGAGAACATCAGGTAGGTTTAGTGTCGTTTTGGGGTGGATCTATGTTTTTTGGGGATTTTCTTCCAGTTTTGGGGGTGATTCCGTTCTTGTTTGGGGTGTTTTTGACTTGTTTTGGGGTCTCCGTTGGGTTTTAGTTGGATTCTCGTTGGTCCTTAAGGGAAATGGGAGTGGATTGTGGGTTTTGAAGAAGATCAGGTGAGTTTAGGGTGGTTTTGCAGGGAAATTCATAGTTTTTGGTGTTTTTTCTTCTGATTCAGTTCTTTTTTGGGGTGTTTTTGACGTGTTTTGGGGTCTCCGTTGGTTTTTAGTTGGGTTCTTGTTGTTCATCATGGTGAAAACGGGTAAATTGTGGGTATTGGAGAACATCAGGTAGGTTTAGGGGGACTTTTGGGGTGGATCAACGGCTTTTAGGGTTTTCTTTCGGTTTTGGGGGTGATCCCGCTTTTTTTTGTGGTGTTTTTGACGTGTTTTGGGGTTTCCGTTGCGTTTTGTTGATTTCCTAATGTGTTTTAAGTTTGTTGGGAGTGGACTTTGGGATTTGGAGAACATCAGGTAGGTTTAGTGTGGTTTTGGGGTGGATCTATGTTTTTTTGGGGTTTTCTTTCTTTTTTAGGGGTTATCCTGTTCTTGTTTGGGGTGTTTTTGACTTGTTTTGGGGTCTCCGTTGGGTTTTAGTTGGATTCTCGTTGGTCCTTAAGGGAAATGGGAGTGGATTGTGGGTTTTGAAGAAGATCAGGTGAGTTTAGGGTGGTTTTGCAGGGAAATTCATAGTTTTTGGTGTTTTTTCTTCTGATTCAGTTCTTTTTTGGGGTGTTTTTGAGGTGTTTTGGGGTTTCCGTTGGGTTTCGTTGAGTTCCTAATGGGTTTTATGGTGGTTGGGAGTGGACATTTGGATTTGGAGAAGATCAGGTACGTTTAGATTGGTTTTGGGATTGGATCCGTGCTTTTTGGGGTTTTCTTTGGTTTTGGGGGTGATCCTGTTCTTGTTTGGGGTGTTTTTGACGTGTTTTGGGTTCTCCGTTGGGTTTCGTTGGGTTTTCCGTGGTCATCATGGTGGAAAAGTGAAAATTGTGGGTTTTGGAGAACATCAGGTAGGTTTATGAGGACTTTTGGGGCAGATTCATGGTTTTTAGGGTTTTCTTCTGTTTTTTCTAGTGATCCAGTTGGTTTTCGGCGTGTTTTTGACGTGTTTTGTGGTCTCCGTTGGGTTTCGTTGGGTTTTCCGTGGTCATCATGGTGGAAAAGTGTAAATTGTGGGTTTTGGAGAACATCAGGTAGATTTAGGGTGTTTTTGGGGTGAATCTATGGTTTTGGGGGATTTTGTTCCAGTTTTGGGGTGATCGAATTCATTTTTGGGGTGTTTCTGACATGTTTTGGGTTCTTCGTTGGGTTTCATTGGGTTTTCCGTTGTCATCATGGTGGAAAAGTGTAAATTGTGGGTTTTGGAGAACATCAGGTAGGTTTAGGGGGACTTTTGGTGTGGATCTATGGCTTTTGGGGTTTTCTTTCGTTTTTAGGGTTTATCCCGTTCTTGTTTTGGGTGTTTTTGACGTGTTTTGGGGTCTCCGTTGGGTTTCGTTGGGTTTTCCATGGTCATCAATGTGGAAAAGTGTAAATTGTGGGTTTTGGAGAACTTCAGGTTGGTTTAGGGGGATTTTTGGTGTGGATCTATGTCTTTTGGGGTTTTCTTTCGTTGTTGGGGTTGAACCAGTTCTTTTTTGGGGTGTTTTTGACGTTTTTGGGGTCTCCGTTGGGTTTTGTTGGGTTCTCGTTGGTCGTTAAGCTAAATGGGAGTGGATTGTGGGTTTTGAAGAAGATCAGGTGAGTTTAGGGTGATTTGGGAGGGAAATGCATAGTTTTGTTTTTTTTTTTTCTTCTGATCCAGTTCTTTTTTGGGGTGTTTTTGACGTGTTTTGGGGTTTCCGTTGCGTTTTGTTGAGTTCCTAATGGGTTTTATGGTGGGTGGGAGTGGATTTTGGGATTTGGAGAGGATCAGGTAGGTTTAAGGGTTTTCTTGGGGTTAAATCACGTATTTTCTTCTGATCCGGTTTGCTTTTGGGGTGTTTTTGAGGTGTTTTGGGGTTTCTGTTGCGTTTTGTTGAGTTCCTAATGGGTTTTATGGTGGTTGGGAGTGGACTTTGGGATTTGGAGAAGATCAGGTAGGTTTAGGGTGGTTTTGGGATTGGATCCATGCTTTTGGGGGATTTTCTTCCAGTTTTGGGGGTTATCCCGTTCTTTTTTGGGGTGTTTTTGACATGTTTTGATGTCTCTGTTGGGTTTTGTTGGGTTTTCTGTTGGCATCTTGGTGGAAAAGGGTAAATTGTGGGTTTTGGAGAACTTCAGGTAGGTTTAGGGGGACTTTTGGGGTGGATTCATGGTATTTGGGGTTTTCTTCTGTTTTTTTTGGGGAGATCCTGTTCTTTTTTTTTTTTTTTTTTTTTTTTTTTTTGACATGTTTTTTGTCTCCATTGGGTTTCGTTGGGTTTTCCATGGTCATCATGGTGGAAAAGGCTAAATTTGTGGGTTTTGGAGAACATCAGGTAGGTTTAGGCTGGTTTTGGGATTGGATCTGTGCTTTTTGGGGATTTTCTTCCAGTTTATGGGTGATCCCTTTCTTTTTTGGGGTGTTTTTGACGTGTTTTGGTGTCTCCTTTTGGGTTTTCGTTTGGTTCATGTTGGTCATCCTGGTGAAAATTGTAAATTTTTTGGGGGGGAATTTTCTTCCAGTTTTGGGGGTGATCCCGTTCTTTTTTGGGGTGTTTTTGACATGTTTTGGGGTCTCTGTTGGGTTTTGTTGGGTTCTTGTTTTTCATCCTGTTGGAAAAGTTTAACTTGCGTGTTTTGGAGAACATCAGGTAGGTTTAGTGTCGTTTTGGGGTGGATCTATGTTTTTTGGGGATTTTCTTCCAGTTTTGGGGGTGATTCCGTTCTTGTTTGGGGTGTTTTTGACTTGTTTTGGGGTCTCCGTTGGGTTTTAGTTGGATTCTCGTTGGTCCTTAAGGGAAATGGGAGTGGATTGTGGGTTTTGAAGAAGATCAGGTGAGTTTAGGGTGGTTTTGCGGGGAAATTCATAGTTTTTGGTGTTTTTTCTTCTGATTCAGTTCTTTTTTGGGGTGTTTTTGACGTGTTTTGGGGTCTCCGTTGGTTTTTAGTTGGGTTCTTGTTGTTCATCATGGTGAAAACGGGTAAATTGTGGGTATTGGAGAACATCAGGTAGGTTTAGGGGGACTTTTGGGGTGGATCAACGGCTTTTAGGGTTTTCTTTCGGTTTTGGGGGTGATCCCGCTTTTTTTTGTGGTGTTTTTGACGTGTTTTGGGGTTTCCGTTGCGTTTTGTTGATTTCCTAATGTGTTTTAAGTTTGTTGGGAGTGGACTTTGGGATTTGGAGAACATCAGGTAGGTTTAGTGTGGTTTTGGGGTGGATCTATGTTTTTTTGGGGTTTTCTTTCTTTTTTAGGGGTTATCCTGTTCTTGTTTGGGGTGTTTTTGACTTGTTTTGGGGTCTCCGTTAGGTTTTAGTTGGATTCTCGTTGGTCCTTAAGGGAAATGGGAGTGGATTGTGGGTTTTGAAGAAGATCAGGTGAGTTTAGGGTGGTTTTGCGGGGAAATTCATAGTTTTTGGTGTTTTTTCTTCTGATTCAGTTCTTTTTTGGGGTGTTTTTGACGTGTTTTGGGGTTTCCGTTGGGTTTCGTTGAGTTCCTAATGGGTTTTATGGTGGTTGGGAGTGGACATTTGGATTTGGAGAAGATCAGGTACGTTTAGAGTGGTTTTGGGATTGGATCCGTGCTTTTTGGGGTTTTCTTTGGTTTTGGGGGTGATCCTGTTCTTGTTTGGGGTGTTTTTGACGTGTTTTGGGTTCTCCGTTGGGTTTCGTTGGGTTTTCCGTGGTCATCATGGTGGAAAAGTGTAAATTGTGGGTTTTGGAGAACATCAGGTAGGTTTATGAGGACTTTTGGGGCAGATTCATGGTTTTATGGGTTTTCTTCTGTTTTTTCTAGTGATCCAGTTGGTTTTCGGCGTGTTTTTGACGTGTTTTGTGGTCTCCGTTGGGTTTCGTTGGGTTTTCCGTGGTCATCATGGTGGAAAAGTGTAAATTGTGGGTTTTGGAGAACATCAGGTAGATTTAGGGTGTTTTTGGGGTGGATCTATGGTTTTGGGGGATTTTGTTCCAGTTTTGGGGTGATCGAATTCATTTTTGGGGTGTTTCTGACATGTTTTGGGTTCTTCGTTGGGTTTCGTTGGGTTTTCCGTTGTCATCATGGTGGAAAAGTGTAAATTGTGGGTTTTGGAGAACTTCAGGTAGGTTTAGGGGGACTTTTGGGGTGGATTCCTGATATATGGGGTTTTCTTCTGTTTTTTTTTTTTGGGGGGGGGGGGTGATCCAATTCATTTTGGGGGTGTTTTTGACGTGTTTTGGGGTCTCCATTGGGTTTCGTTGCGTTTTCCGTGGTCATCATGGTGGAAAAGGGTAAATTGTTGGTTTTGGAGAACATCAGGTAGGTTTAGGTTGGTTTTGGGATTGGATCTATGGCTTTGGGGGATTTTCTTTTGTTTTTGGGGGTGATCCCGTTCTTTTTTGGGGTGTTTTTGACGTGTTTTGGGGTCTCCGTTGGTATTCCTTGGGTTTTCCGTGGTCATGGTGGTGGAAAATTGTAAATTGTGTGTTTTGGAGAACTTCAGGTAGGTTTAGGGGAATTTTGGGGTGGATTCATGGTATTTGGTCTTTTCTTCTGTTTTTTTTGGGTGATCCTGTTCTTTTTTGGGGTGTTTATGACGTGTTTTGGGGTCTCCGTTGGGTTTTAGTTGGGTTCTTGTTGTTCATCATGGTGAAAAAGTGTAAATTGTGGGTTTTGGAGAACATCAGGTAGGTTTAGGGGGACTTTTGGGGCAGAGTCGTGTTTTTTGGTGTTTTCTTCTGTTTCTTGGGGTGGTCCCGTTCTTTTTTGGGAAATTTTTGAGGTGTTTGGGGGTCTCCGTTGGGTTTTGTTGTGTACTCGTTGGTCATCGTGGTGGAAAATGGTAAATTGTGGGTTTTGGAGAACATCAGGTAGGTTTAGGGTGGTTTTGGGATTGGATCCGTGCTTTTTGGGGATTTTCTTCCAGTTTATGGGTGATCCCTTTATTTTTGGGGTGTTCTTGACGTGTTTTGGTGTCTCGTTTTGGGTTTTCGTTTGGTTCATGTTGGTCATCCTGGTGAGAAAGTGTAAATTGTGGGTTTTGGAGAACATCAGGTAGGTTTAGGGGGACTTTTGGTGTGGATCTATGGCTTTTGGGGTTTTCTTTCGTTTTTAGGGTTTATCCCGTTCTTGTTTTGGGTGTTTTTGACGTGTTTTGGGGTCTCCGTTGGGTTTCGTTGGGTTTTCCATGGTCATCAATGTGGAAAAGTGTAAATTGTGGGTTTTGGAGAACTTCAGGTTGGTTTAGGGGGATTTTTGGTGTGGATCTATGGCTTTTGGGGTTTTCTTTCGTTGTTGGGGTTGAACCAGTTCTTTTTTGGGGTGTTTTTGACGTTTTTGGGGTCTCCGTTGGGTTTTGTTTGGTTCTCGTTGGTCGTTAAGCTAAATGGGAGTGGATTGTGGGTTTTGAAGAAGATCAGGTGAGTTTAGGGTGATTTGGGAGGGAAATGCATAGTTTTGTTTTTTTTTTTTCTTCTGATCCAGTTCTTTTTTGGGGTGTTTTTGACGTGTTTTGGGGTTTCCGTTGCGTTTTGTTGAGTTCCTAATGGGTTTTATGGTGGGTGGGAGTGGATTTTGGGATTTGGAGAAGATCAGGTAGGTTTAAGGGTTTTCTTGGGGTTAAATCACGTATTTTCTTCTGATCCGGTTTGCTTTTGGGGTGTTTTTGAGGTGTTTTGGGGTTTCTGTTGCGTTTTGTTGAGTTCCTAATGGGTTTTATGGTGGTTGGGAGTGGACTTTGGGATTTGGAGAAGATCAGGTAGGTTTAGAGTGGTTTTGGGATTGGATCCATGCTTTTGGGGGATTTTCTTCCAGTTTTGGGGGTTATCCCGTTCTTTTTTGGGGTGTTTTTGACGTGTTTTGATGTCTCTGTTGGGTTTTGTTGGGTTTTCTGTTGGCATCTTGGTGGAAAAGGGTAAATTGTGGGTTTTGGAGAACTTCAGGTAGGTTTAGGGGGACTTTTGGGGTGGATTCATGGTATTTGGGGTTTTCTTCTGTTTTTTTTGGGGAGATCCTGTTCTTTTTTTTTTTTTTTTTTTTTTTTTTTGACATGTTTTTTGTCTCCATTGGGTTTCGTTGGGTTTTCCATGGTCATCATGGTGGAAAAGGGTAAATTTGTGGGTTTTGGAGAACATCAGGTAGGTTTAGGCTGGTTTTGGGATTGGATCTGTGCTTTTTGGGGATTTTCTTCCAGTTTATGGGTGTTCCCTTTCTTTTTTGGGGTGTTTTTGACGTGTTTTGGTGTCTCCTTTTGGGTTTTCGTTTGGTTCATGTTGGTCATCCTGGTGAAAATTGTAAATTTTTGGGGGGGGAATTTTCTTCCAGTTTTGGGGGTGATCCCGTTCTTTTTTGGGGTGTTTTTGACATGTTTTGGGGTCTCTGTTGGGTTTTGTTGGGTTCTTGTTTTTCATCCTGTTGGAAAAGTTTAACTTGCGTGTTTTGGAGAACATCAGGTAGGTTTAGTGTCGTTTTGGGGTGGATCTATGTTTTTTGGGGATTTTCTTCCAGTTTTGGGGGTGATTCCGTTCTTGTTTGGGGTGTTTTTGACTTGTTTTGGGGTCTCCGTTGGGTTTTAGTTGGATTCTCGTTGGTCCTTAAGGGAAATGGGAGTGGATTGTGGGTTTTGAAGAAGATCAGGTGAGTTTAGGGTGGTTTTGCGGGGAAATTCATAGTTTTTGGTGTTTTTTCTTCTGATTCAGTTCTTTTTTGGGGTGTTTTTGACGTGTTTTGGGGTCTCCGTTGGTTTTTAGTTGGGTTCTTGTTGTTCATCATGGTGAAAACGGGTAAATTGTGGGTATTGGAGAACATCAGGTAGGTTTAGGGGGACTTTTGGGGTGGATCAACGGCTTTTAGGGTTTTCTTTCGGTTTTGGGGGTGATCCCGCTTTTTTTTTGTGGTGTTTTTGACGTGTTTTGGGGTTTCCGTTGCGTTTTGTTGATTTCCTAATGTGTTTTAAGTTTGTTGGGAGTGGACTTTGGGATTTGGAGAACATCAGGTAGGTTTAGTGTGGTTTTGGGGTGGATCTATGTTTTTTTGGGGTTTTCTTTCTTTTTTAGGGGTTATCCTGTTCTTGTTTGGGGTGTTTTTGACTTGTTTTGGGGTCTCCGTTGGGTTTTAGTTGGATTCTCGTTGGTCCTTAAGGGAAATGGGAGTGGATTGTGGGTTTTGAAGAAGATCAGGTGAGTTTAGGGTGGTTTTGCGGGGAAATTCATAGTTTTTGGTGTTTTTTCTTCTGATTCAGTTCTTTTTTGGGGTGTTTTTGAGGTGTTTTGGGGTTTCCGTTGGGTTTCGTTGAGTTCCTAATGGGTTTTATGGTGGTTGGGAGTGGACATTTGGATTTGGAGAAGATCAGGTACGTTTAGAGTGGTTTTGGGATTGGATCCGTGCTTTTTGGGGTTTTCTTTGGTTTTGGGGGTGATCCTGTTCTTGTTTGGGGTGTTTTTGACGTGTTTTGGGTTCTCCGTTGGGTTTCGTTGGGTTTTCCGTGGTCATCATGGTGGAAAAGTGTAAATTGTGGGTTTTGGAGAATATCAGGTAGGTTTATGAGGACTTTTGGGGCAGATTCATGGTTTTTAGGGTTTTCTTCTGTTTTTTCTAGTGATCCAGTTGGTTTTCGGCGTGTTTTTGACGTGTTTTGTGGTCTCCGTTGGGTTTCGTTGGGTTTTCCGTGGTCATCATGGTGGAAAAGTGTAAATTGTGGGTTTTGGAGAACATCAGGTAGATTTAGGGTGTTTTTGGGGTGGATCTATGGTTTTGGGGGATTTTGTTCCAGTTTTGGGGTGATCGAATTCATTTTTGAGGTGTTTCTGACATGTTTTGGGTTCTTCGTTGGGTTTCGTTGGGTTTTCCGTTGTCATCATGGTGGAAAAGTGTAAATTGTGGGTTTTGGGAACATCAGGTAGGTTTAGGGGGACTTTTGGGGTGGATTCCTGATATATGGGGTTTTCTTCTGTTTTTTTTTTTGGGGGGGGCGTGATCCAATTCATTTTGGGGGTGTTTTTGACGTGTTTTGGGGTCTTTATTGGGTTTCGTTGCGTTTTCCGTGGTCATCATGGTGGAAAAGGGTAAATTGTTGGTTTTGGAGAACATCAGGTAGGTTTAGGTTGGTTTTGGGATTGGATCTATGGTTTTGGGGGATTTTCTTTTGTTTTTGGGGGTGATCCCGTTCTTTTTTGGGGTGTTTTTGACGTGTTTTGGGGTCTCCGTTGGTATTCCTTGGGTTTTCCGTGGTCATGGTGGTGGAAAATTGTAAATTGTGGGTTTTGGAGAACTTCAGGTAGGTTTAGGGGAATTTTGGGGTGGATTCATGGTATTTGGTCTTTTCTTCTGTTTTTTTTTGGGTGATCCTGTTCTTTTTTGGGGTGTTTATGACGTGTTTTGGGGTCTCCGTTGGGTTTTAGTTGGGTTCTTGTTGTTCATCATGGTGAAAAAGTGTAAATTGTGGGTTTTGGAGAACATCAGGTAGGTTTAGGGGGACTTTTGGGGCAGAGTCATGTTTTTTGGTGTTTTCTTCTGTTTCTTGGGGTGGTCCCGTTCTTTTTTGGGAAATTTTTGAGGTGTTTGGGGGTCTCCGTTTGGTTTTGTTGTGTACTCGTTGGTCATCGTGGTGGAAAATGGTAAATTGTGGGTTTTGGAGAACATCAGGTAGGTTTAGGGTGGTTTTGGGATTGGATCCGTGCTTTTTGGGGATTTTCTTCCAGTTTATGGGTGATCCCTTTATTTTTGGGGTGTTCTTGACGTGTTTTGGTGTCTCGTTTTGGGTTTTCGTTTGGTTCATGTTGGTCATCCTGGTGAAAAAGTGTAAATTGTGGGTTTTGGAGAACATCAGGTAGGTTTAGGGGGACTTTTGGTGTGGATCTATGGCTTTTGGGGTTTTCTTTCGTTTTTAGGGTTTGTCCCGTTCTTGTTTTGGGTGTTTTTGACTTCTTTTGGGGTCTCCGTTGGGTTTCGTTGGGTTTTCCATGGTCATCAATGTGGAAAAGTGTAAATTGTGGGTTTTGGAGAACTTCAGGTTGGTTTAGGGGGATTTTTGGTGTGGATCTATGTCTTTTGGGGTTTTCTTTCGTTGTTGGGGTTGAACCAGTTCTTTTTTGGGGTGTTTTTGACGTTTTTGGGGTCTCCGTTGGGTTTTCGTTTGGTTCATGTTGGTCATCATGGTGAAAATTGTAAATTTTTTGGGGGGGAATTTTCTTCCAGTTTTGGGGGTGATCCCGTTCTTTTTTGGGGTGTTTTTGACATGTTTTGGGGTCTCTGTTGGGTTTTGTTGGGTTCTTGTTTTTCATCCTGTTGGAAAAGTTTAACTTGCGTGTTTTGGAGAACATCAGGTAGGTTTAGTGTCGTTTTGGGGTGGATCTATGTTTTTTGGGGATTTTCTTCCAGTTTTGGGGGTGATTCCGTTCTTGTTTGGGGTGTTTTTGACTTGTTTTGGGGTCTCCGTTGGGTTTTAGTTGGATTCTCGTTGGTCCTTAAGGGAAATGGGAGTGGATTGTGGGTTTTGAAGAAGATCAGGTGAGTTTAGGGTGGTTTTGCAGGGAAATTCATAGTTTTTGGTGTTTTTTCTTCTGATTCAGTTCTTTTTTGGGGTGTTTTTGACGTGTTTTGGGGTCTCCGTTGGTTTTTAGTTGGGTTCTTGTTGTTCATCATGGTGAAAACGGGTAAATTGTGGGTATTGGAGAACATCAGGTAGGTTTAGGGGGACTTTTGGGGTGGATCAACGGCTTTTAGGGTTTTCTTTCGGTTTTGGGGGTGATCCCGCTTTTTTTTGTGGTGTTTTTGACGTGTTTTGGGGTTTCCGTTGCGTTTTGTTGATTTCCTAATGTGTTTTAAGTTTGTTGGGAGTGGACTTTGGGATTTGGAGAACATCAGGTAGGTTTAGTGTGGTTTTGGGGTGGATCTATGTTTTTTTGGGGTTTTCTTTCTTTTTTAGGGGTTATCCTGTTCTTGTTTGGGGTGTTTTTGACTTGTTTTGGGGTCTCCGTTGGGTTTTAGTTGGATTCTCGTTGGTCCTTAAGGGAAATGGGAGTGGATTGTGGGTTTTGAAGAAGATCAGGTGAGTTTAGGGTGGTTTTGCAGGGAAATTCATAGTTTTTGGTGTTTTTTCTTCTGATTCAGTTCTTTTTTGGGGTGTTTTTGAGGTGTTTTGGGGTTTCCGTTGGGTTTCGTTGAGTTCCTAATGGGTTTTATGGTGGTTGGGAGTGGACATTTGGATTTGGAGAAGATCAGGTACGTTTAGATTGGTTTTGGGATTGGATCCGTGCTTTTTGGGGTTTTCTTTGGTTTTGGGGGTGATCCTGTTCTTGTTTGGGGTGTTTTTGACGTGTTTTGGGTTCTCCGTTGGGTTTCGTTGGGTTTTCCGTGGTCATCATGGTGGAAAAGTGTAAATTGTGGGTTTTGGAGAACATCAGGTAGGTTTATGAGGACTTTTGGGGCAGATTCATGGTTTTTAGGGTTTTCTTCTGTTTTTTCTAGTGATCCAGTTGGTTTTCGGCGTGTTTTTGACGTGTTTTGTGGTCTCCGTTGGGTTTCGTTGGGTTTTCCGTGGTCATCATGGTGGAAAAGTGTAAATTGTGGGTTTTGGAGAACATCAGGTAGATTTAGGGTGTTTTTGGGGTGAATCTATGGTTTTGGGGGATTTTGTTCCAGTTTTGGGGTGATCGAATTCATTTTTGGGGTGTTTCTGACATGTTTTGGGTTCTTCGTTGGGTTTCATTGGGTTTTCCGTTGTCATCATGGTGGAAAAGTGTAAATTGTGGGTTTTGGAGAACATCAGGTAGGTTTAGGGGGACTTTTGGTGTGGATCTATGGCTTTTGGGGTTTTCTTTCGTTTTTAGGGTTTATCCCGTTCTTGTTTTGGGTGTTTTTGACGTGTTTTGGGGTCTCCGTTGGGTTTCGTTGGGTTTTCCATGGTCATCAATGTGGAAAAGTGTAAATTGTGGGTTTTGGAGAACTTCAGGTTGGTTTAGGGGGATTTTTGGTGTGGATCTATGTCTTTTGGGGTTTTCTTTCGTTGTTGGGGTTGAACCAGTTCTTTTTTGGGGTGTTTTTGACGTTTTTGGGGTCTCCGTTGGGTTTTGTTGGGTTCTCGTTGGTCGTTAAGCTAAATGGGAGTGGATTGTGGGTTTTGAAGAAGATCAGGTGAGTTTAGGGTGATTTGGGAGGGAAATGCATAGTTTTGTTTTTTTTTTTTCTTCTGATCCAGTTCTTTTTTGGGGTGTTTTTGACGTGTTTTGGGGTTTCCGTTGCGTTTTGTTGAGTTCCTAATGGGTTTTATGGTGGGTGGGAGTGGATTTTGGGATTTGGAGAGGATCAGGTAGGTTTAAGGGTTTTCTTGGGGTTAAATCACGTATTTTCTTCTGATCCGGTTTGCTTTTGGGGTGTTTTTGAGGTGTTTTGGGGTTTCTGTTGCGTTTTGTTGAGTTCCTAATGGGTTTTATGGTGGTTGGGAGTGGACTTTGGGATTTGGAGAAGATCAGGTAGGTTTAGGGTGGTTTTGGGATTGGATCCATGCTTTTGGGGGATTTTCTTCCAGTTTTGGGGGTTATCCCGTTCTTTTTTGGGGTGTTTTTGACATGTTTTGATGTCTCTGTTGGGTTTTGTTGGGTTTTCTGTTGGCATCTTGGTGGAAAAGGGTAAATTGTGGGTTTTGGAGAACTTCAGGTAGGTTTAGGGGGACTTTTGGGGTGGATTCATGGTATTTGGGGTTTTCTTCTGTTTTTTTTGGGGAGATCCTGTTCTTTTTTTTTTTTTTTTTTTTTGGGGTGTTTTTGACATGTTTTGGGGTCTCTGTTGGGTTTTGTTGGGTTCTTGTTTTTCATCCTGTTGGAAAAGTTTAACTTGCGTGTTTTGGAGAACATCAGGTAGGTTTAGTGTCGTTTTGGGGTGGATCTATGTTTTTTGGGGATTTTCTTCCAGTTTTGGGGGTGATTCCGTTCTTGTTTGGGGTGTTTTTGACTTGTTTTGGGGTCTCCGTTGGGTTTTAGTTGGATTCTCGTTGGTCCTTAAGGGAAATGGGAGTGGATTGTGGGTTTTGAAGAAGATCAGGTGAGTTTAGGGTGGTTTTGCGGGGAAATTCATAGTTTTTGGTGTTTTTTCTTCTGATTCAGTTCTTTTTTGGGGTGTTTTTGAGGTGTTTTGGGGTTTCCGTTGGGTTTCGTTGAGTTCCTAATGGGTTTTATGGTGGTTGGGAGTGGACATTTGGATTTGGAGAACATCAGGTACGTTTAGAGTGGTTTTGGGATTGGATCCGTGCTTTTTGGGGTTTTCTTTGGTTTTGGGGGTGATCCTGTTCTTGTTTGGGGTGTTTTTGACGTGTTTTGTGGTCTCCGTTGGGTTTCGTTGGGTTTTCCGTGGTCATCATGGTGGAAAAGTGAAAATTGTGGGTTTTGGAGAACATCAGGTAGATTTAGGGTGTTTTTGGGGTGGATCTGTGGTTTTGGGGGATTTTGTTCCAGTTTTGGGGTGATCGAATTCTTTTTTGGGGTGTTTCTGACGTGTTTTGGGTTCTTCGTTGGGTTTCGTTGTGTTTTCCGTTGTCATCATGGTGGAAAAGTGAAAATTGTGGGTTTTGGAGAACATCAGGTAGATTTAGGGTGTTTTTGGGGTGGATCTGTGGTTTTGGGGGATTTTGTTCCAGTTTTGGGGTGATCGAATTCATTTTTGGGGTGTTTCTGACGTGTTTTGGGTTCTTCGTTGGGTTTCGTTGTGTTTTCCGTTGTCATCATGGTGGAAAAGTGTAAATTGTGGGTTTTGGAGAACATCAGGTAGGTTTAGGGGGACTTTTGGGGTGGATTCATGATATATGGGGTTTTCTTCTGTTTTTTTTTTTTTTTTTGGGGGGGGGGTGATCCAATTCATTTTGGGGGTGTTTTTGATGTGTTTTGGGGTCTCCGTTGGGTTTCGTTGGGTTTTCCATGGTCATCAATGTGGAAAAGTGTAAATTGTGGGTTTTGGAGAACATCAGGTAGGCTTAGGGGGACTTTTGGGGTGGATCTATGGCATTTGGGTTTTTCTTCTGTTTTTTGGGGAGATCCTGTTCTTTTTTGTTTTTGTTTTTGTTTTTTTTTTTTTGACATGTTTTTTTGTCTCCATTGGGTTTCGTTGGGTTTTCCATTGTCATCATGGTGGAAAAGGGTAAATTTGTGGGTTTTGGAGAACATCAGGTAGGTTTAGGCTGGTTTTGGGATTGGATCTGTGCTTTTTGGGGATTTTCTTCCAGTTTATGGGTGATCCCTTTCTTTTTTGGGGTGTTTTTGACGTGTTTTGGTGTCTCGTTTTGGGTTTTCGTTTGGTTCATGTTGGTCATCCTGGTGAAAATTGTAAATTTTTTTGGGGGGAATTTTCTTCCAGTTTTGGGGGTGATCCCGTTCTTGTTTGGGGTGTTTTTGACTTGTTTTGGGGTCTCCGTTGGGTTTTAGTTGGATTCTCGTTGGTCCTTAAGGGAAATGGGAGTGGATTGTGGGTTTTGAAGAAGATCAGGTGAGTTTAGGGTGGTTTTGCGGGGAAATTCATAGTTTTTGGTGTTTTTTCTTCTGATTCAGTTCTTTTTTGGGGTGTTTTTGAGGTGTTTTGGGGTTTCCGTTGGGTTTCGTTGAGTTCCTAATGGGTTTTATGGTGGTTGGGAGTGGACATTTGGATTTGGAGAACATCAGGTACGTTTAGAGTGGTTTTGGGATTGGATCCGTGCTTTTTGGGGTTTTCTTTGGTTTTGGGGGTGATCCTGTTCTTGTTTGGGGTGTTTTTGACGTGTTTTGTGGTCTCCGTTGGGTTTCGTTGGGTTTTCCGTGGTCATCATGGTGGAAAAGTGAAAATTGTGGGTTTTGGAGAACATCAGGTAGATTTAGGGTGTTTTTTGGGTGGATCTGTGGTTTTGGGGGATTTTGTTCCAGTTTTGGGGTGATCGAATTCTTTTTTGGGGTGTTTCTGACGTGTTTTGGGTTCTTCGTTGGGTTTCGTTGGGTTTTCCGTTGTCATCATGGTGGAAAAGTGTAAATTGTGGGTTTTGGAGAACATCAGGTAGGTTTAGGGGGACTTTTGGGGTGGATTCATGATATATGGGGTTTTCTTCTGTTTTTTTTTTTTTTTGGGGGGGGGGTGATCCAATTCATTTTGGGGGTGTTTTTGATGTGTTTTGGGGTCTCCGTTGGGTTTCGTTGGGTTTTCCATGGTCATCATTGTGAAAAAGGGTAAATTGTGGGTTTTGGAGAACATCAGGTAGGCTTAGGGGGACTTTTGGGGTGGATCTATGGCATTTGGGTTTTTCTTCTGTTTTTTGGGGAGATCGTGTTCTTTTTTTTTTTTTTTTTTTTTTTTGTTTTTTTTTTTTTTGACATGTTTTTTGTCTCCATTGGGTTTCGTTGGGTTTTCCATTGTCATCATGGTGGAAAAGGGTAAATTTGTGGGTTTTGGAGAACATCAGGTAGGTTTAGGCTGGTTTTGGGATTGGATCTGTGCTTTTTGGGGATTTTCTTCCAGTTTATGGGTGATCCCTTTCTTTTTTGGGGTGTTTTTGACGTGTTTTGGTGTCTCGTTTTGGGTTTTCGTTTGGTTCATGTTGGTCATCCTGGTGAAAATTGTAAATTTTTTGGGGGGGAATTTTCTTCCAGTTTTGGGGGTGATCCCGTTCTTTTTTGGGGTGTTTTTGACATGTTTTGGGGTCTCCGTTGGGTTTTGTTGGGTTCTTGTTTTTCATCCTGTTGGAAAAGTTTAAATTGCGTGTTTTGGAGAACATCAGGTAGGTTTAGTGTCGTTTTGGGGTGGATCTATGTTTTTTGGGGATTTTCTTCCAGTTTTGGGGGTGATTCCGTTCTTGTTTGGGGTGTTTTTGACTTGTTTTGGGGTCTCCGTTGGGTTTTAGTTGGATTCTCGTTGGTCCTTAAGGGAAATGGGAGTGGATTGTGGGTTTTGAAGAAGATCAGGTGAGTTTAGGGTGGTTTTGCGGGGAAATTCATAGTTTTTGGTGTTTTTTCTTCTGATTCAGTTCTTTTTTGGGGTGTTTTTGAGGTGTTTTGGGGTTTCCGTTGGGTTTCGTTGAGTTCCTAATGGGTTTTATGGTGGTTGGGAGTGGACATTTGGATTTGGAGAACATCAGGTACGTTTAGAGTGGTTTTGGGATTGGATCCGTGCTTTTTGGGGTTTTCTTTGGTTTTGGGGGTGATCCTGTTCTTGTTTGGGGTGTTTTTGACGTGTTTTGTGGTCTCCGTTGGGTTTCGTTGGGTTTTCCGTGGTCATCATGGTGGAAAAGTGAAAATTGTGGGTTTTGGAGAACATCAGGTAGATTTAGGGTGTTTTTTGGGTGGATCTGTGGTTTTGGGGGATTTTGTTCCAGTTTTGGGGTGATCGAATTCTTTTTTGGGGTGTTTCTGACGTGTTTTGGGTTCTTCGTTGGGTTTCGTTGGGTTTTCCGTTGTCATCATGGTGGAAAAGTGTAAATTGTGGGTTTTGGAGAACATCAGGTAGGTTTAGGGGGACTTTTGGGGTGGATTCATGATATATGGGGTTTTCTTCTGTTTTTTTTTTTTTTTGGGGGGGGGGTGATCCAATTCATTTTGGGGGTGTTTTTGATGTGTTTTGGGGTCTCCGTTGGGTTTCGTTGGGTTTTCCATGGTCATCATTGTGAAAAAGGGTAAATTGTGGGTTTTGGAGAACATCAGGTAGGCTTAGGGGGACTTTTGGGGTGGATCTATGGCATTTGGGTTTTTCTTTTGTTTTTTGGGGAGATCGTGTTCTTTTTTTTTTTTTTTTTTTTTTTTTTTTTTTTTTTTGACATGTTTTTTGTCTCCATTGGGTTTCGTTGGGTTTTCCATTGTCATCATGGTGGAAAAGGGTAAATTTGTGGGTTTTGGAGAACATCAGGTAGGTTTAGGCTGGTTTTGGGATTGGATCTGTGCTTTTTGGGGATTTTCTTCCAGTTTATGGGTGATCCCTTTCTTTTTTGGGGTGTTTTTGACGTGTTTTGGTGTCTCGTTTTGGGTTTTCGTTTGGTTCATGTTGGTCATCCTGGTGAAAATTGTAAATTTTTTGGGGGGGAATTTTCTTCCAGTTTTGGGGGTGATCCCGTTCTTTTTTGGGGTGTTTTTGACATGTTTTGGGGTCTCCGTTGGGTTTTGTTGGGTTCTTGTTTTTCATCCTGTTGGAAAAGTTTAAATTGCGTGTTTTGGAGAACATCAGGTAGGTTTAGTGTCGTTTTGGGGTGGATCTATGTTTTTTGGGGATTTTCTTCCAGTTTTGGGGGTGATTCCGTTCTTGTTTGGGGTGTTTTTGACTTGTTTTGGGGTCTCCGTTGGGTTTTAGTTGGATTCTCGTTGGTCCTTAAGGGAAATGGGAGTGGATTGTGGGTTTTGAAGAAGATCAGGTGAGTTTAGGGTGGTTTTGCGGGGAAATTCATAGTTTTTGGTGTTTTTTCTTCTGATTCAGTTCTTTTTTGGGGTGTTTTTGAGGTGTTTTGGGGTTTCCGTTGGGTTTCGTTGAGTTCCTAATGGGTTTTATGGTGGTTGGGAGTGGACATTTGGATTTGGAGAACATCAGGTACGTTTAGAGTGGTTTTGGGATTGGATCCGTGCTTTTTGGGGTTTTCTTTGGTTTTGGGGGTGATCCTGTTCTTGTTTGGGGTGTTTTTGACGTGTTTTGTGGTCTCCGTTGGGTTTCGTTGGGTTTTCCGTGGTCATCATGGTGGAAAAGTGAAAATTGTGGGTTTTGGAGAACATCAGGTAGATTTAGGGTGTTTTTTGGGTGGATCTGTGGTTTTGGGGGATTTTGTTCCAGTTTTGGGGTGATCGAATTCTTTTTTGGGGTGTTTCTGACGTGTTTTGGGTTCTTCGTTGGGTTTCGTTGGGTTTTCCGTTGTCATCATGGTGGAAAAGTGTAAATTGTGGGTTTTGGAGAACATCAGGTAGGTTTAGGGGGACTTTTGGGGTGGATTCATGATATATGGGGTTTTCTTCTGTTTTTTTTTTTTTTTGGGGGGGGGGGTGATCCAATTCATTTTGGGGGTGTTTTTGATGTGTTTTGGGGTCTCCGTTGGGTTTCGTTGGGTTTTCCATGGTCATCATTGTGAAAAAGGGTAAATTGTGGGTTTTGGAGAACATCAGGTAGGCTTAGGGGGACTTTTGGGGTGGATCTATGGCATTTGGGTTTTTCTTTTGTTTTTTGGGGAGATCGTGTTCTTTTTTTTTTTTTTTTTTTTTTTTTTGTTTTTTTTTTTTTGACATGTTTTTTGTCTCCATTGGGTTTCGTTGGGTTTTCCATTGTCATCATGGTGGAAAAGGGTAAATTTGTGGGTTTTGGAGAACATCAGGTAGGTTTAGGCTGGTTTTGGGATTGGATCTGTGCTTTTTGGGGATTTTCTTCCAGTTTATGGGTGATCCCTTTCTTTTTTGGGGTGTTTTTGACGTGTTTTGGTGTCTCGTTTTGGGTTTTCGTTTGGTTCATGTTGGTCATCCTGGTGAAAATTGTAAATTTTTTGGGGGGGAATTTTCTTCCAGTTTTGGGGGTGATCCCGTTCTTTTTTGGGGTGTTTTTGACATGTTTTGGGGTCTCCGTTGGGTTTTGTTGGGTTCTTGTTTTTCATCATGTTGGAAAAGTTTAACTTGCGTGTTTTGGAGAACATCAGGTAGGTTTAGTGTCGTTTTGGGGTGGATCTATGTTTTTTGGGGATTTTCTTCCAGTTTTGGGGGTGATTCCGTTCTTGTTTGGGGTGTTTTTGACTTGTTTTGGGGTCTCCGTTGGGTTTTAGTTGGATTCTCGTTGGTCCTTAAGGGAAATGGGAGTGGATTGTGGGTTTTGAAGAAGATCAGGTGAGTTTAGGGTGGTTTTGCGGGGAAATTCATAGTTTTTGGTGTTTTTTCTTCTGATTCAGTTCTTTTTTGGGGTGTTTTTGAGGTGTTTTGGGGTTTCCGTTGGGTTTCGTTGAGTTCCTAATGGGTTTTATGGTGGTTGGGAGTGGACATTTGGATTTGGAGAACATCAGGTACGTTTAGAGTGGTTTTGGGATTGGATCCGTGCTTTTTGGGATTTTCTTTGGTTTTGGGGGTGATCCTGTTCTTGTTTGGGGTGTTTTTGACGTGTTTTGTGGTCTCCGTTGGGTTTCGTTGGGTTTTCCGTGGTCATCATGGTGGAAAAGTGAAAATTGTGGGTTTTGGAGAACATCAGGTAGATTTAGGGTGTTTTTGGGGTGGATCTGTGGTTTTGGGGGATTTTGTTCCAGTTTTGGGGTGATCGAATTCTTTTTTGGGGTGTTTCTGACGTGTTTTGGGTTCTTCGTTGGGTTTCGTTGGGTTTTCCGTTGTCATCATGGTGGAAAAGTGTAAATTGTGGGTTTTGGAGAACATCAGGTAGGTTTAGGGGGACTTTTGGGGTGGATTCATGATATATGGGGTTTTCTTCTGTTTTTTTTTTTTTGGGGGGGGGTGATCCAATTCATTTTGGGGGTGTTTTTGACGTGTTTTGGGGTCTCCGTTGGGTTTCGTTGGGTTTTCCATGGTCATCAATGTGGAAAAGTGTAAATTGCGGGTTTTGGAGAACTTCAGGTTGGTTTAGGGGGATTTTTGGTGTGGATCTATGTCTTTTGGGGTTTTCTTTCGTTGTTGGGGTTGAACCAGTTCTTTTTTGGGGTGTTTTTGACGTTTTTGGGGTCTCCGTTGGGTTTTGTTGGGTTCTCGTTGGTCGTTAAGCTAAATGGGAGTGGATTGTGGGTTTTGAAGAAGATCAGGTGAGTTTAGGTTGATTTGGGAGGGAAATGCATAGTTTTGTTTTTTTTTTTCTTCTGATCCAGTTCTTTTTTGGGGTGTTTTTGACGTTTTTTTGGGTTTCCGTTGCGTTTTGTTGAGTTCCTAATGGGTTTTATGGTGGGTGGGAGTGGATTTTGGGATTTGGAGAAGATCAGGTAGGTTTAAGGGTTTTCTTGGGGTTAAATCACGTATTTTCTTCTGATCCGGTTTGCGTTTGGGGTGTTTTTGAGGTGTTTTGGGGTTTCTGTTGCGTTTTGTTGAGGTCCTAATGGGTTTTATGGTGGTTGGGAGTGGACTTTGGGATTTGGAGAAGATCAGGTAGGTTTAGGGTGGTTTTGGGATTGGATCCATGCTTTTTGGGGATTTTCTTCCAGTTTTGGGGGTTCTCCCGTTCTTTTTTGGGGTGTTTTTGACATGTTTTGATGTCTCTGTTGGGTTTTGTTGGGTTTTCTGTTGGCATCTTGGTGGAAAAGGGTAAATTGTGGGTTTTGGAGAACTTCAGGTAGGCTTAGGGGGACTTTTGGGGTGGATCTATGGCATTTGGGTTTTTCTTCTGTTTTTTGGGGAGATCCTGTTCTTTTTTGTTTTTGTTTTTGTTTTTTTTTTTTTTTTTGACATGTTTTTTGTCTCCATTGGGTTTCGTTGGGTTTTCCATTGTCATCATGGTGGAAAAGGGTAAATTTGTGGGTTTTGGAGAACATCAGGTAGGTTTAGGCTGGTTTTGGGATTGGATCTGTGCTTTTTGGGGATTTTCTTCCAGTTTATGGGTGATCCCTTTCTTTTTTGGGGTGTTTTTGACGTGTTTTGGTGTCTCGTTTTGGGTTTTCGTTTGGTTCATGTTGGTCATCCTGGTGAAAATTGTAAATTTTTTGGGGGGGAATTTTCTTCCAGTTTTGGGGGTGATCCCGTTCTTTTTTTGGGTGTTTTTGACATGTTTTGGGGTCTCCGTTGGGTTTTGTTGGGTTCTTGTTTTTCATCCTGTTGGAAAAGTTTAAATTGCGTGTTTTGGAGAACATCAGGTAGGTTTAGTGTCGTTTTGGGGTGGATCTATGTTTTTTGGGGATTTTCTTCCAGTTTTGGGGGTGATTCCGTTCTTGTTTGGGGTGTTTTTGACTTGTTTTGGGGTCTCCGTTGGGTTTTAGTTGGATTCTCGTTGGTCCTTAAGGGAAATGGGAGTGGATTGTGGGTTTTGAAGAAGATCAGGTGAGTTTAGGGTGGTTTTGCGGGGAAATTCATAGTTTTTGGTGTTTTTTCTTCTGATTCAGTTCTTTTTTGGGGTGTTTTTGAGGTGTTTTGGGGTTTCCGTTGGGTTTCGTTGAGTTCCTAATGGGTTTTATGGTGGTTGGGAGTGGACATTTGGATTTGGAGAACATCAGGTACGTTTAGAGTGGTTTTGGGATTGGATCCGTGCTTTTTGGGGTTTTCTTTGGTTTTGGGGGTGATCCTGTTCTTGTTTGGGGTGTTTTTGACGTGTTTTGTGGTCTCCGTTGGGTTTCGTTGGGTTTTCCGTGGTCATCATGGTGGAAAAGTGTAAATTGTGGGTTTTGGAGAACATCAGGTAGATTTAGGGTGTTTTTGGGGTGGATCTGTGGTTTTGGGGGATTTTGTTCCAGTTTTGGGGTGATCGAATTCATTTTTGGGGTGTTTCTGACGTGTTTTGGGTTCTTCGTTGGGTTTCGTTGTGTTTTCCGTTGTCATCATGGTGGAAAAGTGTAAATTGTGGGTTTTGGAGAACATCAGGTAGGTTTAGGGGGACTTTTGGGGTGGATTCATGATATATGGGGTTTTCTTCTGTTTTTTTTTTTTTTTGGGGGGGGGTGATCCAATTCATTTTGGGGGTGTTTTTGATGTGTTTTGGGGTCTCCGTTGGGTTTCGTTGGGTTTTCCATGGTCATCAATGTGGAAAAGCATAAATTGTGGGTTTTGGAGAACATCAGGTAGGCTTAGGGGGACTTTTGGGGTGGATCTATGGCATTTGGGTTTTTCTTCTGTTTTTTGGGGAGATCCTGTTCTTTTTTGGGGTGTTTTTGACATGTTTTGATGTCTCTGTTGGGTTTTGTTGGGTTTTCTGTTGGCATCTTGGTGGAAAAGGGTAAATTGTGGGTTTTGGAGAACTTCAGGTAGGTTTAGGGGGACTTTTGGGGTGGATTCATGGTATTTGGGGTTTTCTTCTGGTTTTTGGGGGTGATCCTGTTCTTTTTTGGGGTGTTTTTGACGTGTTTTGGGGTTGTCCGTTGGGTTTTGTTGGGTTCTCGTTGGTCATCATTGTGAAAAAGGGTAAATTGTGGGTTTTGGAGAACATCAGGTAGGCTTAGGGGGACTTTTGGGGTGGATCTATGGCATTTGGGTTTTTCTTCTGTTTTTTGGGGAGATCGTGTTCTTTTTTGGTTTTTTTTTTTTTTTTTGACATGTTTTTTGTCTCCATTGGGTTTCGTTGGGTTTTCCATGGTCATCATGGTGGAAAAGGGTAAATTTGTGGGTTTTGGAGAACATCAGGTAGGTTTAGGCTGGTTTTGGGATTGGATCTGTGCTTTTTGGGGATTTTCTTCCAGTTTATGGGTGATCCCTTTCTTTTTTGGGGTGTTTTTGACGTGTTTTGGTGTCTCGTTTTGGGTTTTCGTTTGGTTCATGTTGGTCATCCTGGTGAAAATTGTAAATTTTTTGGGGGGGAATTTTCTTCCAGTTTTGGGGGTGATCCCGTTCTTTTTTGGGGTGTTTTTGACATGTTTTGGGGTCTCCGTTGGGTTTTGTTGGGTTCTTGTTTTTCATCATGTTGGAAAAGTTTAACTTGCGTGTTTTGGAGAACATCAGGTAGGTTTAGTGTCGTTTTGGGGTGGATCTATGTTTTTTGGGGATTTTCTTCCAGTTTTGGGGGTGATTCCGTTCTTGTTTGGGGTGTTTTTGACTTGTTTTGGGGTCTCCGTTGGGTTTTAGTTGGATTCTCGTTGGTCCTTAAGGGAAATGGGAGTGGATTGTGGGTTTTGAAGAAGATCAGGTGAGTTTAGGGTGGTTTTGCGGGGAAATTCATAGTTTTTGGTGTTTTTTCTTCTGATTCAGTTCTTTTTTGGGGTGTTTTTGAGGTGTTTTGGGGTTTCCGTTGGGTTTCGTTGAGTTCCTAATGGGTTTTATGGTGGTTGGGAGTGGACATTTGGATTTGGAGAACATCAGGTACGTTTAGAGTGGTTTTGGGATTGGATCCGTGCTTTTTGGGGTTTTCTTTGGTTTTGGGGGTGATCCTGTTCTTGTTTGGGGTGTTTTTGACGTGTTTTGTGGTCTCCGTTGGGTTCCGTTGGGTTTTCCGTGGTCATCATGGTGGAAAAGTGAAAATTGTGGCTTTTGGAGAACATCAGGTAGATTTAGGGTGTTTTTGGGGTGGATCTGTGGTTTTGGGGGATTTTGTTCCAGTTTTGGGGTGATCGAATTCTTTTTTGGGGTGTTTCTGACGTGTTTTGGGTTCTTCGTTGGGTTTCGTTGTGTTTTCCGTTGTCATCATGGTGGAAAAGTGTAAATTGTGGGTTTTGGAGAACATCAGGTAGGTTTAGGGGGACTTTTGGGGTGGATTCATGATATATGGGGTTTTCTTCTGTTTTTTTTTTTTTGGGGGGGGGGTGATCCAATTCATTTTGGGGGTGTTTTTGACGTGTTTTGGGGTCTCCGTTGGGTTTCGTTGGGTTTTCCATGGTCATCAATGTGGAAAAGTGTAAATTGTGGGTTTTGGAGAACTTCAGGTTGGTTTAGGGGGATTTTTGGTGTGGATCTATGGCTTTTGGGGTTTTCTTTCGTTGTTGGGGTTTAACCAGTTCTTTTTTGGGGTGTTTTTGACGTTTTTGGGGTCTCCGTTGGGTTTTGTTGGGTTCTCGTTGGTCGTTAAGCTAAATGGGAGTGGATTGTGGGTTTTGAAGAAGATCAGGTGAGTTTAGGGTGATTTGGGAGGGAAATGCATAGTTTTTTTTTTTTTTTCTTCTGATCCAGTTCTTTTTTGGGGTGTTTTTGACGTTTTTTTGGTTTTCCGTTGCGTTTTGTTGAGTTCCTAATGGGTTTTATGGTGGGTGGGAGTGGATTTTGGGATTTGGAGAAGATCAGGTAGGTTTAAGGGTTTTCTTGGGGTTAAATCACGTATTTTCTTCTGATCCGGTTTGCTTTTGGGGTGTTTTTGAGGTGTTTTGGGGTTTCTGTTGCGTTTTGTTGAGTTCCTAATGGGTTTTATGGTGGTTGGGAGTGGACTTTGGGATTTGGAGAAGATCAGGTAGGTTTAGGGTAGTTTTGGGATTGGATCCATGCTTTTTGGGGTTTTTCTTCCAGTTTTGGGGGTTCTCCCGTTCTTTTTTGGGGTGTTTTTGACATGTTTTGATGTCTCTGTTGGGTTTTGTTGGGTTTTCTGTTGGCATCTTGGTGGAAAAGGGTAAATTGTGGGTTTTGGAGAACTTCAGGTAGGTTTAGGGGGACTTTTGGGGTGGATTCATGGTATTTGGGGTTTTCTTCTGGTTTTTGGGGGTGATCCTGTTCTTTTTTGGGGTGTTTTTGACGTGTTTTGGGGTTGTCCGTTGGGTTTTGTTGGGTTCTCGTTGGTCATCATTGTGAAAAAGGGTAAATTGTGGGTTTTGGAGAACATCAGGTAGGCTTAGGGGGACTTTTGGGGTGGATCTATGGCATTTGGGTTTTTCTTCTGTTTTTTGGGGAGATCGTGTTCTTTTTTGTTTTTTTTTTTTTTTTTTGACATGTTTTTTGTCTCCATTGGGTTTCGTTGGGTTTTCCATGGTCATCATGGTGGAAAAGGGTAAATTTGTGGGTTTTGGAGAACATCAGGTAGGTTTAGGCTGGTTTTGGGATTGGATCTGTGCTTTTTGGGGATTTTCTTCCAGTTTATGGGTGATCCCTTTCTTTTTTGGGGTGTTTTTGACGTGTTTTGGTGTCTCGTTTTGGGTTTTCGTTTGGTTCATGTTGGTCATCCTGGTGAAAATTGTAAATTTTTTGGGGGGGAATTTTCTTCCAGTTTTGGGGGTGATCCCGTTCTTTTTTGGGGTGTTTTTGACATGTTTTGGGGTCTCCGTTGGGTTTTGTTGGGTTCTTGTTTTTCATCATGTTGGAAAAGTTTAAATTGCGTGTTTTGGAGAACATCAGGTAGGTTTAGTGTCGTTTTGGGGTGGATCTATGTTTTTTGGGGATTTTCTTCCAGTTTTGGGGGTGATTCCGTTCTTGTTTGGGGTGTTTTTGACTTGTTTTGGGGTCTCCGTTGGGTTTTAGTTGGATTCTCGTTGGTCCTTAAGGGAAATGGGAGTGGATTGTGGGTTTTGAAGAAGATCAGGTGAGTTTAGGGTGGTTTTGCGGGGAAATTCATAGTTTTTGGTGTTTTTTCTTCTGATTCAGTTCTTTTTTGGGGTGTTTTTGAGGTGTTTTGGGGTTTCCGTTGTGTTTCGTTGAGTTCCTAATGGGTTTTATGGTGGTTGGGAGTGGACATTTGGATTTGGAGAACATCAGGTACGTTTAGAGTGGTTTTGGGATTGGATCCGTGCTTTTTGGGGTTTTCTTTGGTTTTGGGGGTGATCCTGTTCTTGTTTGGGGTGTTTTTGACGTGTTTTGTGGTCTCCGTTGGGTTTCGTTGGGTTTTCCGTGGTCATCATGGTGGAAAAGTGAAAATTGTGGGTTTTGGAGAACATCAGGTAGATTTAGGGTGTTTTTGGGGTGGATCTGTGGTTTTGGGGGATTTTGTTCCAGTTTTGGGGTGATCGAATTCTTTCTTGGGGTGTTTCTGACGTGTTTTGGGTTCTTCGTTGGGTTTTGTTTGGTTTTCTGTTGGTATCTTGGTGGAAAAGGGTAAATTGTGGGTTTTGGAGAACTTCAGGTAGGTTTAGGGGGACTTTTGGGGTGGATTCATGGTATTTGGGGTTTTCTTCTGGTTTTTGGGGGTGATCCTGTTCTTTTTTGGGGTGTTTTTGACGTGTTTTGGGGTTGTCCGTTGGGTTTTGTTGGGTTCTCGTTGGTCATCATTGTGAAAAAGGGTAAATTGTGGGTTTTGGAGAACATCAGGTAGGCTTAGGGGGACTTTTGGGGTGGATCTATGGCATTTGGGTTTTTCTTCTGTTTTTTGGGGAGATCGTGTTCTTTTTTTTTTTTTTTTTTTTTTTTTTGACATGTTTTTTGTCTCCATTGGGTTTCGTTGGGTTTTCCATGGTCATCATGGTGGAAAAGGGTAAATTTGTGGGTTTTGGAGAACATCAGGTAGGTTTAGGCTGGTTTTGGGATTGGATCTGTGCTTTTTGGGGATTTTCTTCCAGTTTATGGGTGATCCCTTTCTTTTTTGGGGTGTTTTTGACGTGTTTTGGTGTCTCGTTTTGGGTTTTCGTTTGGTTCATGTTGGTCATCCTGGTGAAAATTGTAAATTTTTTGGGGGGGAATTTTCTTCCAGTTTTGGGGGTGATCCCGTTCTTTTTTTGGGTGTTTTTGACATGTTTTGGGGTCTCCGTTGGGTTTTGTTGGGTTCTTGTTTTTCATCATGTTGGAAAAGTTTAAATTGCGTGTTTTGGAGAACATCAGGTAGGTTTAGTGTCGTTTTGGGGTGGATCTATGTTTTTTGGGGATTTTCTTCCAGTTTTGGGGGTGATTCCGTTCTTGTTTGGGGTGTTTTTGACTTGTTTTGGGGTCTCCGTTGGGTTTTAGTTGGATTCTCGTTGGTCCTTAAGGGAAATGGGAGTGGATTGTGGGTTTTGAAGAAGATCAGGTGAGTTTAGGGTGGTTTTGCGGGGAAATTCATAGTTTTTGGTGTTTTTTCTTCTGATTCAGTTCTTTTTTGGGGTGTTTTTGAGGTGTTTTGGGGTTTCCGTTGGGTTTCGTTGAGTTCCTAATGGGTTTTATGGTGGTTGGGAGTGGACATTTGGATTTGGAGAACATCAGGTACGTTTAGAGTGGTTTTGGGATTGGATCCGTGCTTTTTGGGGTTTTCTTTGGTTTTGGGGGTGATCCTGTTCTTGTTTGGGGTGTTTTTGACGTGTTTTGTGGTCTCCGTTGGGTTCCGTTGGGTTTTCCGTGGTCATCATGGTGGAAAAGTGAAAATTGTGGCTTTTGGAGAACATCAGGTAGATTTAGGGTGTTTTTGGGGTGGATCTGTGGTTTTGGGGGATTTTGTTCCAGTTTTGGGGTGATCGAATTCTTTTTTGGGGTGTTTCTGACGTGTTTTGGGTTCTTCGTTGGGTTTCGTTGTGTTTTCCGTTGTCATCATGGTGGAAAAGTGTAAATTGTGGGTTTTGGAGAACATCAGGTAGGTTTAGGGGGACTTTTGGGGTGGATTCATGATATATGGGGTTTTCTTCTGTTTTTTTTTTTTTGGGGGGGGGTGATCCAATTCATTTTGGGGGTGTTTTTGACGTGTTTTGGGGTCTCCGTTGGGTTTCGTTGGGTTTTCCATGGTCATCAATGTGGAAAAGTGTAAATTGTGGGTTTTGGAGAACTTCAGGTTGGTTTAGGGGGATTTTTGGTGTGGATCTATGGCTTTTGGGGTTTTCTTTCGTTGTTGGGGTTTAACCAGTTCTTTTTTGGGGTGTTTTTGACGTTTTTGGGGTCTCCGTTGGGTTTTGTTGGGTTCTCGTTGGTCGTTAAGCTAAATGGGAGTGGATTGTGGGTTTTGAAGAAGATCAGGTGAGTTTAGGGTGATTTGGGAGGGAAATGCATAGTTTTTTTTTTTTTTTCTTCTGATCCAGTTCTTTTTTGGGGTGTTTTTGACGTTTTTTTGGTTTTCCGTTGCGTTTTGTTGAGTTCCTAATGGGTTTTATGGTGGGTGGGAGTGGATTTTGGGATTTGGAGAAGATCAGGTAGGTTTAAGGGTTTTCTTGGGGTTAAATCACGTATTTTCTTCTGATCCGGTTTGCTTTTGGGGTGTTTTTGAGGTGTTTTGGGGTTTCTGTTGCGTTTTGTTGAGTTCCTAATGGGTTTTATGGTGGTTGGGAGTGGACTTTGGGATTTGGAGAAGATCAGGTAGGTTTAGGGTAGTTTTGGGATTGGATCCATGCTTTTTGGGGTTTTTCTTCCAGTTTTGGGGGTTCTCCCGTTCTTTTTTGGGGTGTTTTTGACATGTTTTGATGTCTCTGTTGGGTTTTGTTGGGTTTTCTGTTGGCATCTTGGTGGAAAAGGGTAAATTGTGGGTTTTGGAGAACTTCAGGTAGGTTTAGGGGGACTTTTGGGGTGGATTCATGGTATTTGGGGTTTTCTTCTGGTTTTTGGGGGTGATCCTGTTCTTTTTTGGGGTGTTTTTGACGTGTTTTGGGGTTGTCCGTTGGGTTTTGTTGGGTTCTCGTTGGTCATCATTGTGAAAAAGGGTAAATTGTGGGTTTTGGAGAACATCAGGTAGGCTTAGGGGGACTTTTGGGGTGGATCTATGGCATTTGGGTTTTTCTTCTGTTTTTTGGGGAGATCGTGTTCTTTTTTGGTTTTTTTTTTTTTTTTTGACATGTTTTTTGTCTCCATTGGGTTTCGTTGGGTTTTCCATGGTCATCATGGTGGAAAAGGGTAAATTTGTGGGTTTTGGAGAACATCAGGTAGGTTTAGGCTGGTTTTGGGATTGGATCTGTGCTTTTTGGGGATTTTCTTCCAGTTTATGGGTGATCCCTTTCTTTTTTGGGGTGTTTTTGACGTGTTTTGGTGTCTCGTTTTGGGTTTTCGTTTGGTTCATGTTGGTCATCCTGGTGAAAATTGTAAATTTTTGGGGGGGGAATTTTCTTCCAGTTTTGGGGGTGATCCCGTTCTTTTTTGGGGTGTTTTTGACATGTTTTGGGGTCTCCGTTGGGTTTTGTTGGGTTCTTGTTTTTCATCATGTTGGAAAAGTTTAAATTGCGTGTTTTGGAGAACATCAGGTAGGTTTAGTGTCGTTTTGGGGTGGATCTATGTTTTTTGGGGATTTTCTTCCAGTTTTGGGGGTGATTCCGTTCTTGTTTGGGGTGTTTTTGACTTGTTTTGGGGTCTCCGTTGGGTTTTAGTTGGATTCTCGTTGGTCCTTAAGGGAAATGGGAGTGGATTGTGGGTTTTGAAGAAGATCAGGTGAGTTTAGGGTGGTTTTGCGGGGAAATTCATAGTTTTTGGTGTTTTTTCTTCTGATTCAGTTCTTTTTTGGGGTGTTTTTGAGGTGTTTTGGGGTTTCCGTTGTGTTTCGTTGAGTTCCTAATGGGTTTTATGGTGGTTGGGAGTGGACATTTGGATTTGGAGAACATCAGGTACGTTTAGAGTGGTTTTGGGATTGGATCCGTGCTTTTTGGGGTTTTCTATGGTTTTGGGGGTGATCCTGTTCTTGTTTGGGGTGTTTTTGACGTGTTTTGTGGTCTCCGTTGGGTTTCGTTGGGTTTTCCGTGGTCATCATGGTGGAAAAGTGAAAATTGTGGGTTTTGGAGAACATCAGGTAGATTTAGGGTGTTTTTGGGGTGGATCTGTGGTTTTGGGGGATTTTGTTCCAGTTTTGGGGTGATCGAATTCTTTCTTGGGGTGTTTCTGACGTGTTTTGGGTTCTTCGTTGGGTTTTGTTTGGTTTTCTGTTGGTATCTTGGTGGAAAAGGGTAAATTGTGGGTTTTGGAGAACTTCAGGTAGGTTTAGGGGGACTTTTGGGGTGGATTCATGGTATTTGGGGTTTTCTTCTGGTTTTTGGGGGTGATCCTGTTCTTTTTTGGGGTGTTTTTGACGTGTTTTGGGGTTGTCCGTTGGGTTTTGTTGGGTTCTCGTTGGTCATCATTGTGAAAAAGGGTAAATTGTGGGTTTTGGAGAACATCAGGTAGGCTTAGGGGGACTTTTGGGGTGGATCTATGGCATTTGGGTTTTTCTTCTGTTTTTTGGGGAGATCGTGTTCTTTTTTGTTTTTTTTTTTTTTTTTTTTTTTGACATGTTTTTTGTCTCCATTGGGTTTCGTTGGGTTTTCCATGGTCATCATGGTGGAAAAGGGTAAATTTGTGGGTTTTGGAGAACATCAGGTAGGTTTAGGCTGGTTTTGGGATTGGATCTGTGCTTTTTGGGGATTTTTTTCCAGTTTATGGGTGATCCCTTTCTTTTTTGGGGTGTTTTTGACGTGTTTTGGTGTCTCGTTTTGGGTTTTCGTTTGGTTCATGTTGGTCATCCTGGTGAAAATTGTAAATTTTTTGGGGGGGAATTTTCTTCCAGTTTTGGGGGTGATCCCGTTCTTTTTTGGGGTGTTTTTGACATGTTTTGGGGTCTCCGTTGGGTTTTGTTGGGTTCTTGTTTTTCATCATGTTGGAAAAGTTTAAATTGCGTGTTTTGGAGAACATCAGGTAGGTTTAGTGTCGTTTTGGGGTGGATCTATGTTTTTTGGGGATTTTCTTCCAGTTTTGGGGGTGATTCCGTTCTTGTTTGGGGTGTTTTTGACTTGTTTTGGGGTCTCCGTTGGGTTTTAGTTGGATTCTCGTTGGTCCTTAAGGGAAATGGGAGTGGATTGTGGGTTTTGAAGAAGATCAGGTGAGTTTAGGGTGGTTTTGCGGGGAAATTCATAGTTTTTGGTGTTTTTTTCTTCTGATTCAGTTCTTTTTTGGGGTGTTTTTGAGGTGTTTTGGGGTTTCCGTTGTGTTTCGTTGAGTTCCTAATGGGTTTTATGGTGGTTGGGAGTGGACATTTGGATTTGGAGAACATCAGGTACGTTTAGAGTGGTTTTGGGATTGGATCCGTGCTTTTTGGGGTTTTCTTTGGTTTTGGGGGTGATCCTGTTCTTGTTTGGGGTGTTTTTGACGTGTTTTGTGGTCTCCGTTGGGTTTCGTTGGGTTTTCCGTGGTCATCATGGTGGAAAAGTGAAAATTGTGGGTTTTGGAGAACATCAGGTAGATTTAGGGTGTTTTTGGGGTGGATCTGTGGTTTTGGGGGATTTTGTTCCAGTTTTGGGGTGATCGAATTCTTTCTTGGGGTGTTTCTGACGTGTTTTGGGTTCTTCGTTGGGTTTCGTTGTGTTTTCCGTTGTCATCATGGTGGAAAAGTGTAAATTGTGGGTTTTGGAGAACATCAGGTAGGTTTAGGGGGACTTTTGGGGTGGATTCATGATATATGGGGTTTTCTTCTGTTTTTTTTTTTTTTGGGGGGGGGGTGATCCAATTCATTTTGGGGTTGTTTTTGACGTGTTTTGGGGTCTCCGTTGGGTTTCGTTGGGTTTTCCATGGTCATCAATGTGGAAAAGTGTAAATTGTGGGTTTTGGAGAACATCAGGTAGGCTTAGGGGGACTTTTGGGGTGGATCAACGGCTTTTGGGTTTTTCTTTTGTTTTTTGGGGAGATCCTGTTCTTTTTTGTTTTTGTTTTTGTTTTTTTTTTTTTTTTGACATGTTTTTTGTCTCCATTGGGTTTCGTTGGGTTTTCCATGGTCATCATGGTGGAAAAGGGTAAATTTGTGGGTTTTGGAGAACATCAGGTAGGTTTAGGCTGGTTTTGGGATTGGATCTGTGCTTTTTGGGGATTTTCTTCCAGTTTATGGGTGATCCCTTTCTTTTTTGGGGTGTTTTTGACGTGTTTTGGTGTCTCCTTTTGGGTTTTCGTTTGGTTCATGTTGGTCATCCTGGTGAAAATTGTAAATTTTTGGGGGGGGAATTTTCTTCCAGTTTTGGGGGTGATCCCGTTCTTTTTTGGGGTGTTTTTGACATGTTTTGGGGTCTCCGTTGGGTTTTGTTGGGTTCTTGTTTTTCATCATGTTGGAAAAGTTTAAATTGCGTGTTTTGGAGAACATCAGGTAGGTTTAGTGTCGTTTTGGGGTGGATCTATGTTTTTTGGGGATTTTCTTCCAGTTTTGGGGGTGATTCCGTTCTTGTTTGGGGTGTTTTTGACTTGTTTTGGGGTCTCCGTTGGGTTTTAGTTGGATTCTCGTTGGTCCTTAAGGGAAATGGGAGTGGATTGTGGGTTTTGAAGAAGATCAGGTGAGTTTAGGGTGGTTTTGCGGGGAAATTCATAGTTTTTGGTGTTTTTTCTTCTGATTCAGTTCTTTTTTGGGGTGTTTTTGAGGTGTTTTGGGGTTTCCGTTGTGTTTCGTTGAGTTCCTAATGGGTTTTATGGTGGTTGGGAGTGGACATTTGGATTTGGAGAACATCAGGTACGTTTAGAGTGGTTTTGGGATTGGATCCGTGCTTTTTGGGGTTTTCTATGGTTTTGGGGGTGATCCTGTTCTTGTTTGGGGTGTTTTTGACGTGTTTTGTGGTCTCCGTTGGGTTTCGTTGGGTTTTCCGTGGTCATCATGGTGGAAAAGTGAAAATTGTGGGTTTTGGAGAACATCAGGTAGATTTAGGGTGTTTTTGGGGTGGATCTGTGGTTTTGGGGGATTTTGTTCCAGTTTTGGGGTGATCGAATTCTTTCTTGGGGTGTTTCTGACGTGTTTTGGGTTCTTCGTTGGGTTTTGTTTGGTTTTCTGTTGGTATCTTGGTGGAAAAGGGTAAATTGTGGGTTTTGGAGAACTTCAGGTAGGTTTAGGGGGACTTTTGGGGTGGATTCATGGTATTTGGGGTTTTCTTCTGGTTTTTGGGGGTGATCCTGTTCTTTTTTGGGGTGTTTTTGACGTGTTTTGGGGTTGTCCGTTGGGTTTTGTTGGGTTCTCGTTGGTCATCATTGTGAAAAAGGGTAAATTGTGGGTTTTGGAGAACATCAGGTAGGCTTAGGGGGACTTTTGGGGTGGATCTATGGCATTTGGGTTTTTCTTCTGTTTTTTGGGGAGATCGTGTTCTTTTTTGTTTTTTTTTTTTTTTTTTTTTTTGACATGTTTTTTGTCTCCATTGGGTTTCGTTGGGTTTTCCATGGTCATCATGGTGGAAAAGGGTAAATTTGTGGGTTTTGGAGAACATCAGGTAGGTTTAGGCTGGTTTTGGGATTGGATCTGTGCTTTTTGGGGATTTTTTTCCAGTTTATGGGTGATCCCTTTCTTTTTTGGGGTGTTTTTGACGTGTTTTGGTGTCTCGTTTTGGGTTTTCGTTTGGTTCATGTTGGTCATCCTGGTGAAAATTGTAAATTTTTTGGGGGGGAATTTTCTTCCAGTTTTGGGGGTGATCCCGTTCTTTTTTGGGGTGTTTTTGACATGTTTTGGGGTCTCCGTTG